>NC_136379.1:1582500-1767500 GCF_037039965.1 Doryrhamphus excisus
TAAAACGGAGGGGGAAAGGAAACCACACGCCACCGCTGTCAAAGTAAAAACCTTTTTCTCACTGTCAGGCATGAATTGTTTGAATTGAGATTCAAATGTTCCCATAAGAAATAGCTGGGGTGTTAACTGGCAGGAAGCAATAATTGCAACTTGAAAAAAACTTGCATAATGATTAGGAGTGCATGAGAAAGTGGAAAGTAAAACACAGCCTTTTTTTGACTACATGGTCATTTATGAATAAACTACTGTATATTGAACCACACAGCAGCGACAGAACCAATGTTGTAATAGCGCTAAGCTACTCAGATGAGTTCATTGTAAACAACAGTACTGCGAGGGTGTAGTAACACACATGAGTTTCACACTAACAACTGAGTAGCAACATTATAAAGTGAATGTAGAGGTAGAAAAAGCTAATGAATGCTGACCACTCATGACACGATTTCAAAAAATGAAAAAGTACATCAGGTTGCCCACAGCCACCATTGTTAATACCAGTGCATTTTGACTGACAGACCCTGGTAGTTATTTGCTTTTGTAGAATAAGCACACCAAGTTACATTTGACATCATTACTGTCATACAAGTGTAAAAAGAAGTGGTGAGTGTCTTACATACTTGTTTTCCATTACTTGTATTCTTATGGTTTACTATACCAGATTGTACTGAGCAGCTAGGACAAAAATGTATGCCGCTTTCCGACAATAATAAGTTCAGTTTTCTGTTTTATGGTTATCATCATGGTTTGTTTGATTTTAGAGGATGCTGACGCTATGATCTAGTGACCTAATAACTACAAAATGCAAGTGAAGTACCCGTGCAGCCCGGTCAGAATTGTATGCGCCCTGTGATGTGTTTTTGTACTCCAATGCGAAATGGGTCTGAAATTATATTCACGATATTATTTAAAAAGTCTGCAATTTGATTTGTGGAAACCTGCAGAGACCCCGCCTTTGAGCCCACCTACTAGTACAGTTGCAGCAAGTCAGTAAGCACCATTATTCACTGTAATTAATGGGGTTCTTTTATTTAAATGTTGATTTTAGGAAGACGTCTCTACATAAAAGTTGAAGTCAAATAATCTGCTGAAATTGTCTTTCACCCTTAAGGACAAATTTAAAAAGTATAGAACGAAGCTTTTTTGTTTTATGATACACTACTGTTGGAATAAAAGAGTGTTATGTTAATGACATAGTTTGGTTGGTACTAAAGGAAACAGGTGTCTCTGTCGTATTTGTCGGTCACCGCCCCTAATTACAGCTGATAGCACAACACCATCTGTCAGGACCATCAAGCACAAACTATCAAATTGTTGTTTATTTTGTATATCAAACTTAGTCGTCAGTCCCAAAATGCGAGGACTTGTACTGTCTGTGCAAGGACACCGGTAGTACTTTATGTACTGCGAGGCAGGTAACAATCAGCATGGATTATGTGGGTTGAATAATGGATTCTAGCATTGTGGTGTCCTAAAATCAGCAATGCAGCACATTAACTTTGCAGCTGTGAATCTGGAGTCCAGTGTGTTCTCTGAAATGGAACACCCTACACCTTGGACAGTTACCAATTCAACTAGAAAAACCAAAAAAATCTTAAAGTAAAATATAGCATAGCATAGCATAGCATAGCATAGCATAGCATAGCATAGCATAGCATAGCATAGCATAGCATAGCATAGCATAGCATAGCATAGCATAACAACATAACATAACATAACATAACATAACATAACATAGCATAGCATAGCATGGCATGGCATGGCATGGCATGGCATGGCATGGCATGGCATGGCATGGCATGGCATGGCATGGCATGGCATGGCATGGCATGGCATGGCATGGCATGGCATGGCATAGCATAGCATAGCAAAGCATAACAAAGCATAACAATGCATAGCATAGCATAGCATAACAAAGCATAACATAACCTAACATAACATAACATAGCACAGCACAGCACAGCACATCATAGCATAGCATAGCATAGCATAGCATAGCATAGCATAGCATAGCATAGCATAGCATAGCATAGCATAGCATAACAAAGCATAACATAACCTAACATAACATTGCACAGCATATCATAGCATAGCATAGCATAGCATAACAAAGCATAACATAACCTAACATAACATAGCACAGCACAGCACAGCACAGCACAGCACAGCACAGCACAGCACAGCACAGCACAGCACAGCATAGCATAGCATAGCATAACAACATAACATAACATAGCAAAGCATAACAAAGCATAACAATGCATAGCATAGCATAGCATAGCATAGCATAGCATAGCATAGCATAGCATAGCATAGCATAGCATAGCATAGCAAAACAAAGCATAACATAACCTAACATAACATACCACAGCACAGCATATCATAGCATAGCATAGCATAGCATAGCATAGCATAACAAAGCATAACATAACCTAACATAGCATAGCATAGCATAGCATAGCATAGCATAGCATAGCATAGCATAGCATAGCATAGCATAGCATAGCATAGCATAGCATAGCATAGCATAGCATAACATAACCTAACATAGCACAGCACAGCACAGCATAGCATAGCATAGCATAGCATAGCATAGCATAGCGTAACATAACATCTTGCATTTTCCATCATGTGATGGAAAATGATTGTCTTGTGTCCAGGCTGCTCAGTCCATGGCTACCTATGATGTACAGTATAATGCCTATGAGGGATGTAACCATTCATCCATACCTCGATTTATGTTCCTACAATCCAAGAACATCAATCTGTGCCCAGGAAATGTTCCATTCTGGATGACGTGTATTGATCTAACAGGTAACTAATCGATTGAAGCGATATGAGGAAAAAAAGCACTGGATTTTAGCATGGTAGGTTTTAGATAGATGTGTGTTTTTAGCATTAAACTAGTGTGGTTGGATTTGGGCCCACGGATCCCGTTCCAAGGGTGACCAAGGGTGACCAAGTGTGACCAAGTGTGACCAAGTGTGACCCAGTGCACTACAGTGAATCAGGGATAGTTGTGGTTACTATGAGAAATACCCTGGCCGCTATTTCTTCATTATGTGTCTTCAGCGTCGCGGTGGTACCCCATGAGGCAGAAATTCTGTTGCTATGGTTACCTGCTGCATTCACATTGCCTAAAACACATTGATCTTCTAACCAATCATGTGAAACTCGTGTTTTTCTTTCCTAATGACAAAGAAAAACCCAAACAAATCGACTTTGTTGAGAGTACTGTATGACCTCACTATGTCCTCACCTCACCTGGGATTCGTCGTTGTCATATTTGTCCCCGGTCCTTGTCCTACATTCTGTCTCATGCAAAGTCATTATTTCATCACCCAAATAAGCTCATCCCAGGACATCCCATTCCGGAGTGTCCACTTCTGATGTCTTTGCAAGACTTTGGAAGACAAGGACGGTAAATCCCTTTCTGATTAATCAAATCTGAACTTCATTTTAAGAAAAGAGCTGCATGGTGGTGGAGTGGTCAGCGTGCATGCCACACAGCTCGGATACCCTTTTTCGATTCAAACTGCATTTTTCTTCTTATAAGCCTCATACACAATATGTCGATTTACCTTTGGCAGCGAGGCCCGAGACCCGGAGCTCTGTGTGGTCATGGTGAGCACGGTGGTGATGCCCAGACCTACTCTGGCGGGGGCGGCGTCCATGTTGATCCAGAAAGACACCCAGGAGAGGATGACGATGAGGAGCGATGGGATGTACATCTGGATTAGGTAGTAGCCCATCTGACGCTCCAGGTGGAACTTCACCTCAATGCAGGTGAATTTACCTGAGGCGAACATCAACCAAACAAGAACTTAGAATAATGTAAATACTGCAATGAATGCTTCTATCTGAGTTCATTGCTGAGTCTCTTATAGTCTAAAAAAAAGCAAATAAAATTGTTTAACTGTGTGCTATAAAATGATGCTGTTGCTGTTGTTTATGTCTGGAAAATAACAACTTGTAACATAATAATAATAATAATAATAATAATAATAATGTCCACAAACAATACTCCGCAAAAAACCGCATAGCTTCTGTCTACTACAAACACAACATACAATTTTCCACAAATGTAGCAACTGTTAATGTTTGCAAATATTTATTACATTGAAATTGAACATTTTCACTTCTCCACAAATGTAATAAATCTCTGCAAACGTAATAATTATTCAATTTGTGGGAAATCACGTGTTACGTTTGTAGTCGTAAAGTACAGTAAAGTCTCGTTATATCGATATTGGTTATAACGAATTACTACTTATTACGATACTATTTTCATTTCCCGGCAAATTTCTAGTCTTTTATGATATAATTAGTTCCGTTAGTACGATACCCGGTTATTATGATAATCCGGTTACTACGATGCCCTTTTCATCTCCCGCCAGCCAATTTGGTCTGCTTATATCGATACAAAAGCAGCTTAAATCAATCTTTGCTTAAGGATTTCAATACCAAAAAAGAACACGGCGAACGGCTGCTTCCAGTCAACTTTATTTTTCACACTTCCACCACCAGAGCACAGCACACACAGTGATTCCCGCACTTCCTGGTTCACAGGTCATGCTCAACCCGCCCCACATAGCTGGCCAAACACATGCCTGTATAGAATCTATACACATGAGAGAAACCACGAACGCAGTTGGTTCTTCTGTTGCAGGCATGTGTGACATTGTTCTATACTATAGAACAATGTCGAGTACATTATTGCCCACTTTTAATGCAGTTCGGCGCAGGATCGGATATATGGATAGTCCGGTTATATCGGTATTTTTTCCGACTCCCGAGAATATCGATATAACGAGACTTTACTGTATTATATTTACAGGATTATTACATCACACATCCTCTCTCTTCACCTGCATCCAATGAACACCCCGTCCACTTTGCAATGAACTTGTGTACCTGTGTTGTAATATTTGGTGCAATCGCCCAAATCCATCTCGTCTTTGAGCACAAACTGCGGCAGTGTGAGGTCGTCGGCCACTTGTACAGGTTTCTCAGAGAGCCACTCGAAGATGAGGTCATTCATAGTGTAGCCGACTGTGGAATAAGCGAGAAAGACCCGATTCAATTCATGGACAGATACTGAATTATTATGTGCTGCATGGTGGAAGAGTGGTTAGCGTGCAGAGCTCAGAGCTAGGAGACTAGGGTTCAATTCCACCCTCGGCCATCTCTGTGTGGAGTTTGCGT
The DNA here is from genome assembly GCF_037039965.1 of Doryrhamphus excisus. Classification (NCBI taxonomy): domain Eukaryota; kingdom Metazoa; phylum Chordata; class Actinopteri; order Syngnathiformes; family Syngnathidae; genus Doryrhamphus; species Doryrhamphus excisus. The sequence continues at coordinate 1,587,703 of NC_136379.1, forward strand.
GTTCTCCCCGTGCATGCGTGGGTTTTTCACGAGGGTCATGGGGGTGCTGGAGCCTATCCCAGCTGCCTTCAGGCGAGAGGCGGGGTACACCCTGGACTGGTGGCCAGCCAATCACAGGGCACATATAGACAAACAACCATTCACACTCACATTCATACCTATGGACAATTTGGAGTCGAACATGAATTCAGTATGTGGAATCAAACTATGGAATGGATTGAGTAAGGAAATCAAACAATGCACAACGATGAGCCAATTCAAGAAACAATACAAGCAGTTGATGTTTGCTAAATACAAGGATGAAGAGTCTTGAACCAGTCATGATGTGCTATATATATCACTATATTTCCTATATTTTATATATATTATATATATATTATATATATTTACACTATATTACTAATATATATGTACTATATTGTTACTATGGTACCCATTATGTCATTGTATGGTCATATCACCTCGTACTTCGGTATGTGACAAAAACAAAACAAAACAAAACAAAACAAACTATCAATAAAACTATACTATACTATAAACTATACTATATTAGGAAAGCAGGAAGTGAACAAATGTAACAGTGGGGTAGGATTTAATTTAAGGAGTGGATGCGTGCTCTCCAGGCCCTGAGCTCAGTCCCTAAAACCCGTCAGGAGGTACCAGCGCCAACAGTACAACACAAAGCTCTATGTTTAAATATGTATCACTTTTACAAAATGATACATCAGAGGTGCGGTAGGTGGTTTGCCGCCAACACCAGGGACTTGGCCTCAAAATGGTTGGTGACCACCGGTGTATCCCAAGACTTGACTACCAAAGCCTGGCCAGCAGCGGGTGATTCAAATACCTGAGTAAAGGTTAGCAGGGCAATTTCAAAGTTTTGTTTTTTTTCAGCGTTATAATTTCCTTGAAAACGAGCGAGGAGTTATTGGCCTAATTAGACACACAGAGGAGAGGGAGCAAAAACCCTTGAGATGACCTCCACCGTAGCGCTTGTCACAGCAAAGGTCAGCTCAGCACAGCGACACACAACAATGTTGGCGTTGACGCTACATGAAGGTTCTGAAGCAGTGCATCGGAAGCATATTATCTCAGCGGAATGGAATATGCACCTATGATTTAATATATGAATACACAATTTTCCTTAAGCTCTTTGAACATCTCATTCAGGATGAGTCCAATTATCTTTGCTCACAGTTTTGTATGATCTCTAATTCGAAGGCTGTACTTGCCTGATTATGCAATGCATTATATTAAAAATGCATGCGGCATGCAACAACAATGCAGGATTCCCGACCACATTTGAATAATACCGATGTCTATTCGGACCCATAAGGCCTCTACATAAATTATTCAAGTTGTTATGGCCTTCTCGACTGAAAACAACTGCGCGAAAATCCACTTTATCTTGTTCACCTAAGGGGGGAGGAAGTCTCTGTCATTCACCTCCTGTAACGAGCGAGGGGAATGGCAATGCTTTCCTGAGATCATCAATGTTGTTTTTTTTTCTCGTTCTGCAGGCTGCTCGTTCTGAGAGGCATCGGGACGTAATTGACGTAGCGTTCAAGGTGCAATAAAAACGTATTCTGTGAGTGACTGGAATACAGAAGATGAAGTAATGACTGTTTGTCATAGCCGCTTTGCTTTTTCATGTTAAATAGTTGTTTTACATAACAAAGCCAATGCAGTGAAGCTCGTTTAAATAACGGCAGGTAAACACTAATGGTGGAGTTAGCTGCATACAAATGATATTTTTAGGTATCCTTCATTTTGCACTTCTTTCAGTAGCCTCTTGCATGAAAGATAATTGGCCTTGGATCTTACAACCACACGTTGTTGTTGTTGTTTTATTTTTAACACCCGCCTCTTTCGCTCATTTTCATGTAATAGCAGTAAAACCTTGAATGTTCAGGGTGATCGCACCCTTGGGGGGGACTAGCACTTGTCAACACAATGCAAAGTTCTCAATAATATGATAATAATAACAATATATGCTCTGCTGGTTTATTGATTTTTGTTGGCATTTTAGTTCTTTTTGGTTAGAAATAAAACAAACTACAGTAAAGTCTTGTTATATCGATATCTGTTAAAACGAATTACTACTTATTACGATACTATTTTCATTTCCCGGCAAATTTCTAGTCCTTTATGATATAATTAGTTCCGTTAGTACGATACCCGGTTATTATGATAATCCGGTTACTATGATGCCCTTTTCATCTCCCGCCAGCCAATTTGGTCTGCTTATATCGATACAAAAGCAGCTTAAATCAATCTTTGCTTAAGGATTTCAATACCAAAAAAGAACACGGCGAACGGCTGCTTCACATGCCTGTATAGAATCTATACACACGAGAGAAACCACGAACGCAGTTGGTTCTTCTGTTGCAGGCATGTGTTTGGCCAGCTATGTGGGGCAGGTTGAGCATGACCTGTGAACCAGGAAGTGCGGGAATCGGTGTGTGTGCTGTGCTCTGGTGGTGGAAGTGTGAAAAATAAAGTTGACTGGAAGCAGCCGTTCGCCGTGTTCTTTTTTGGTATTGAAATCCTTAAGCAAAGATTGATTTAAGCTGCTCGACATTGTTCTATACTATAGAACAATGTCGAGTGCATTATTGCCCACTTTTAATGCAATTTGGCGCAGGATCGGATATATCGACAGTCCGGTTATATCGATATTTTTCCGACTCCCGACAATATCGATATAACGAGACTTTACTGTAATAAAGTGGATTGGATTAGTGTAAAAAGACTAAGAATGACTACATTTGGGGAGTATTCATTAATACAGTTTCTCGAATGTTCTGAACTCCCGTTTCCATGCCTGTGTCACATTCAGATGAATAACGCCACCTGGAGGAGTTGTGGTGGTTATGTCGCTCACGTTCCCATCATTAAGGTCATGTTTACTTCTTTAGACAACAAACTCAACAGCGCCTCTGCTGGTTATCATAAATAAAAGGAGTGTACTGTATATTGTTGCTGTAATTATGCTAAATATTACCAGTCCATGATACATTCTGCATCAATCATATTGTCTTCAGTACAAAGATGGGGGGGTGGGGGCTGCAACTAGCTGGAAGCAAAAACCAATACCTTTTGTTTGTGTGCAATCAGATAAGGACGGGGGGGGGGGGCGGCAGAGATAGCAGCATTCTGCTTGACTTATTTATTTGTGGGGAAATGCCGCTGGGTATGTCTTTGTCCTTGCAATGAAGCGACGCTCAGGGGTCAACGCAAGGAACCTAGGGGTCACGGTTAATAACAGTAACGTAAAATTTAAATTTTATTATTTATATGCTGGAAATTGGTTTCGCCGGGGGTAGTTGAAAGATGTTATCTGTTCCACCAGGACAAGGGGAGAGCATTATTTGCTCCCATTGGCTTTATCAGTGAATAGCATTTTAAAGTGGTTCTAATGGCCAAAGAGATGCGGCACAGAGGACGTCATTCACAAATGAATACAAAAATTCCCATAGGCCCAATCTGCCCTAATTGGACCCTTAATAAAAGACACAAAAGAGAAAAGCGAGACAAAAGCGGGGAATGGGAAGGAAGACTCACAGCTCTCAAGCTGCATGGTACACGTCTGAATGTCCATTGGGAAATTCTTCAAGTCCATCGGGCAGGACAGGATGAGAGTCAGCCTGAGATAGAGAAGCAGATTGAAAAGCAGGAAAAAAGCCGCAGGGGGACAGCAAACGGCACAAAAAGGAATCACAGAAAGAACAAACACAGAGAAGAACACTAAGAAAGAGACGTGGAATGAACAATCAGCGCAAGTAGGCGTGTTTGTTTGTTTTTAAACCCCAAATATGGATCCCCATATTGCAAATGTGCAGCTAAAGCGTCCTTGTTGTGGAACAGGCACGTCAATAGGCTGGGAATAGTCGGGGAGGGGGACAATTTGGGAGCGTGCCGGGGAGACAAGCGGTGTAATTACCTGCTGTGCTGCACTGACCAGAGGCGAGACGATCGCTGCCAGCGGTAAACACTCATGGGCCGCCATTTACTCGCACGTCATGATGACAGAATGTCTCAACAGCCGTTTGGCTGACGACTTAACTCCAAGCGATTTGATCTCCTCGTATCGTTTGTTGTCATCTGTTCAGAGCGGGCTGAACGTGTGACGACTCATTTCAAAACAAGAATGGCCGCCCAGAATTAATAACAAGTCTTTATCATATGATGAAAACATTTAAAAACTATTGAATGACTATTGATCTTGAATTTGAGAAGGTGCAGCATCCGCTTTCTTGATGTCTGAAGGAGTTTCAACTCCGAGGTCCGGTAGACCTTCAACCATGTTTCAAGGGCGGCACCGAGAACTGTGGCTGTCAGATGGTGGGTGCCCGTTGTGGCGGTAATCCCAGACCCCGTAGGTGGACATCGGTGATGAGAGGTGCTGTCAAAGTGAAGCTTCGGAGGTAGCTGAAAGGTATCCGGCTTTAGCGATTGCCGTGCCAGAAACTTGGACATAAGAGGAGTTTGGGAAAGCCATGGGGGACGACTTCCAGACGGGTTCCAAGAGATTCCTGAGATCCTTTTAAAGGGGACATGCTGTATTATGTTTTTTCCACTTTTCAGACCTAATGTTGTTACACTCAATCCAGCCTTCCTTATATGAGCTGCGTGAACTTACATATCTGGAAGTCCTCGGGAGTGCTTAGGAGTGTGACCAATCACAGCGGAGTGGGCGTACGGTGGTGGTGGAGTGATTTAAACAGACCATTTGGATAAGAAGCAGGAAGCCAATCGAAACATTGTAGAAATGGTGCAGAATCTGGAAGATCTAGAAAGCTTTCTGTGTGGGTTATTGTGTGTCACTGCTCTGTAGGAGTCCAAAAGGGAGCATAATATGTCCCCTTCAAAGTAAAGCCTGGACTTTTGCCAACTACAGAATCTGGAAGATCTAGAAAGCTTTCTGCGTGGGTTATTGTGTGTCACTGCTCTGTAGGAGTCCAAAAGGGAGCATAATACCAAGTACCAAGTGGTATCCGGCTTTAGCGATTGCCGTGCCAGAAACTTGGACATAAGAGGAGTTTGGGAAAGCCATGGAGGACGACTTCCAGACGGGTTCCAAGAGATTCTGTACCACCATCCGCCATCTCAAAAGAGGGAAGAAGTCCACTGTCCACACGATGTACGGTGGCAACGCTGACCTTGACTCGAGATGTTGTGGACGGTTGGAAATAATACTTCAAAGACCTCCTCAAGCCCACCGACACATCTTTCAATGACGAAGCAGTGCCTGTGGACTCCATGGTGAGCTCTTCGATATCTGGGGTTGAGGTTCCAGACGTGGTCAAAAGGCTTTAGGAGTGGAAGAGATATGCCCAGAGTTCCTCATGGACTCAAGTGTGCAGCATCATGTGGACTTTGGGGGCGCTGCTTCTGGATCGGTGTCCCCATTTTTAAGAGTTTTAAGTGTTACACTCCTCAGCCTTCCTGGTAAGACAGGGGTCTCAAACACGCGGCCCGCGGGCCAAATGTGGCCCGCAGGACACTAGTTTGAGGCCCCCGCCTTGATATGAAAGTTTATTGCTGTATGGTATCATGTACCCAGAAAAAATTATTACGTTTGATTCATGTTCATGTTAAAGGTTAAATAACTGTTAATAGTTATCCTCCCTATCCGTGTGGAAGTGGTAAGTTTTTGGCTATTTAAGTTTAAAGGAAATAACTTGAAGGCTACTGTTTAGGTCGCTAGCTCTCTAGTTTGCGAGTTAGCATGTTTCTCAAGACCCTGCAGTTGCGCAATATGTTGTAAATAAAAAGAGTATAAATGTGACTATAATCGTGTTTTGTCATGTCTACAGGGCTCTAATAATGCTTTGTTCATTTTAATCTGAAAAAAATCATTTGTCTACCCACCCAAGTTTTTATTATTTGCCGTTTTATTATTATTATTATTGTATTTATTTATTACTGATTGATTGATTTCTTTATTCTTGATTTGTTTATTTATTTTTCATCTTATTTTGAGTAGAAAAATAAAAATTAAGATATTTGAGAACAGTGGAATGTTTTATCAGAGCTTTTCTTGTAGAAAATGGGAACCAAAGCACTGAAAAAGTTTTAATAAATGCGTTTTTTTTTTTTTTTGAAAACCTGATGCGGCCCAGCCTTGCCCAGACCCTAGCTCCAGTGGCCCCCAGGTAAATTGAGTTTGAGACCCCTGTGGTAAGGTCTATTCAGGGGTCCTGTAGAGAAGGATAGTTGAATCTTGGATTCAGGAGCACTTGTGGTTTTCGTGCAGGTCGTGGAACTGCGGACCAACTCCACACTCTTGGCAGGGTACTTCAGGGTGCACGGGAGTTTGCCCAACCAGTCCACATGTGTTTTGTGGAGGTATTTGATCAGGAGTATGAAGTGCCGGACCACCTAATTCAGGCGGTTCGCAATGCTGGCGATAAGTCTGACTTGTTTCCAGTGAGAGCTGGAATTCGCCAGGTTCGCCTTTTATCACCGATTCTGTTCAGTAATTTTATGCACATTTCTAGGCGCAGCCAGGGTGTTGAGGGGATCCGGTTTGGTGGTTATAGGACTGGGTTTCTGCATTTGCAGATGATGTGGTCCTGCTGGCTTCATCTAGCCTTCAAACCTCAATGGACGTGTTTGTGAAGTGGCTCGGATGAGAATCAGCACCTCTATGGTTATAGACTATAGTCTATGGTTCTCGCCCAGAAAAGGGCGAGCGTGAAAATGTAATAGTATTATATTTCTTGTATAGTGAGGCATGTGGCGGCCATTTTGACTGTAAGGTCTAAGGTTGTGTTTCAACATGACAAAAGAGAAGAGGAACTGGATAAATATTGTGTTGTCGTTTCTGGTAATAATTGATTCAGGACTACAAAGTCCACATCGTATAGTCCCTTTACCTGATGCTGTACAGAACACTGCCGTCTTGGAAAATCCGTAGCAGCTTGTTGTCAGTGGTGACCTCGTGGAAATTGGCTCCTTTCTCGTTGGCGAAAAACAAATCTGGTTTCCAGATGGAATCCAACATGGACGGATCCAGATCCAGGGAGTCGTCTGGGTATTCTCTGTACGCCAAACGGGGGTCATTCCATTTTTGACGGAGAAAGACGTTGAGCCTGTAGTCCTGTTGGTGAGTGGGCAGCGATTAGCATTAGCATAAAATATGCTGCCAGTGTGTGCACCGACATCATTAGAGTTCTGGTTTGGACTTGACTGGCGGTTACAGAGGTCCGGGCCTCTTGTAAGACCCCCTTAATCAGTTGACTATGAATTATGCTGACATAGCTGCAGGATCACTATGGAGGGCAGCTATTTTACCATATACAGTACCCCCCTAACCCCCCCACATTGCTCTTTTTTTTACATTTTATATTATCAATGTTTCATTTAAATTGCAGAGTGGACACTTAATTAGCTCCACTCCAGTGATGCGCTGGTCTCGGAAGGTTGCATGGTTACGCTCCAGGAAGCATAGAAACGAGGGAACCTGCTTCAATTGCTGGAAAGCGTGGCAAGTCCTTTTCTTTCATTTCAGTCGTCATTTTGAAGCCAGGGGAGCGGGATGCGAGCAAGACAACGGTAGTCATAATGAAGTGTAATTTCAAGAGATGGATGACGGTGCACATTATGGAATATACTGGGTCTTCTCACCATGGTGGTTTCCGTGATGGAGCCAAAGCTGTTGATGAAAATGTTGCAGGTGACATTCACAGGTGGCCCTGAAGGAAAGAGCAGACATTTGGAGACCTTCCTATTTTGATCAAGATAACCTTAATCATGCAAAGTACAGCAGAATGCCAGGAAATCGGAATTTGAGGACAATTCCATCCATCCATCCATTTTCCTCCGCTTATCTGGGTCCGGGTCCGGGTCCGGGTCGCGGGGGCAGCAGTCTTAGAAGGGAAGCCCAGACTTCCCGGCCCCCGGCCACCTCCTCCAGCTCCACCGGGAGGACACCAAGGCGTTCCCAGGCCAGCTGTGAGACATAGTCCCTCCAGCGTGTCCTAGGTCTGCCCCGGGGCCTTTTCCCGGCTGGGCATGCCCGGAACACCTCACCAGGGAGGCGTCCGGGAGGCATCCGGACTAGATGCCCGAGCCACCTCAACTGACTCCTCTCGATGTGAAGGAGAAGCGGCTCTACTCTGAGCCCCTCCCGGATGGCTGAGCTCCTCACCCTATCTCTTAGGGTGAGTCCAGCTACCCTACGGAGGAAACTCATTTCAGCCGCCTGTATCCGCGATCTCATTCTTTCGGTCATGACCCAAAGCTCATGACCATAGGTGAGGGTGGGAACATAGATCCACCGGTAAATTGAGAGCTTTGCCCTCCGGCTCAGCTCTCTTTTCACCACGACGGTCCGGTACAGCGACCGCATTACTGCCGAGGCTGCACCGATCCGTCTGTCGACCTCACGCTCCCACTTTCCCTCACTCGTGAACAAGACCCCGAGATACTTAAACTCCTCCACCTGGGGCAGGACCTCATTCCCAACCCGGAGGGAGCACTCCACCCTTTTCCGACTGAGAACCATGGCCTCTGATTTGGAGGTACTGAGTCTCATCCCAGAAGCTTCACACTCAGATGCAAACCGTCCCAGTAAACGCTGAAGGTCGCTGCCCGAAGAAGCCATAAGAACCACATCATCTGCAAATAGCAGAGATGAGATTCTAAGACCCCCGAACTGGACTCCCTCAACACCTTGGCTGCGCCTAGAAATTGAAAAATGAAAATTGTGAACAGAATCGGTGACAAAGGGCAGCCTTGGCGGAGGCCAACGTTTACCGGAAACAGGCTCGACTTACTACTGGCAATGCGAACCAGACTCCTGCCCCGTTTGTACAAGGACCGGATAGCAACGCCCCACCAATCCCGTACTCCCGGAGCACCCCCCAAAGGACGCCACGAGGGACACGGTCGAATGCCTTTTCCAGGTCCACAAAGCACATGTAGACTGGTTGAGGACAATTGCCTTATTTTATTGTCCTTATTTTTCCCTCATACCAAGACTGCTATGAGGGACTGGTGTCTTAAAATGGACCTCAGTGGCCCAATTTCTCCTGTCAACTGCTGAGAAAATGTCATTTTCTTGCCTGAGAAATCAGTCTAAATGAGTCTACTTTTGTTCTGCCTGGTTCGTATTCACCCCCGGGTATGCTTGAGAATGGTCCACTCTTTGGCCCTTATGTCGCCAATTTGCTCCACTTTGTTTTCCCATGTCCGGGCAATGGGCCGGAATTTTAAGAGCCCTCCTGGCAGACGTGTCAGCCCTGGCTCATACGCTTACCTTTGAAGTTGGGTCTGATCCGCGCATCGTAGCCCGATGTTCTTCCCATGAGCTTGTCCAGGAAGTCCGAAGGCGACAGCTGTGGTGCCCTGCTGGGGGGCTTTATCTCCTCCTTACAGGAGCTCAGTCTGACAGGTTGATGGAAGAAAGACAAAGAAGAGAAGGACATGGATGATAACTGAGATGCTGTAAATTAGCAGAAAAAGTCAACCCTTTTATTCCTGGGTACAGCTGAGTTGTCGGTTGTCGATGGTTCGTGGTTATGAACGTGCTTCCATAAATTACAGTTTTTCCCAATTGTTTACACACAATAACTGGTACTTGAGACACAATGCTCAACATGTAACTCATGCACCAACCACCTGAACCAATCCTGTCTCAACACTGGACTGTAATTAAGGATAAAGATCATATTGTAACATCTACCCGGACTGTGTAAGGATGACCAGGAAGTGACCAATAAATAAACAATTGCAAAACAGGCTATTGTTTGCTGCAACAGTGCCAAAACAACATCAGCAAACTCCTCTGTCATCCATGGCCATTTTAAATCACATTTTCATTTAATTCTTGTATTTAGTGTTTTGATGACTGTATTTCATTCATGTGTTCCGTGTACAGTGTGAGTGACCTATGTTTTAAAGGGGACATGCTGTATTATGCTTTTTCCACTTTTCAGACCTAATGTTGTTACACTTGGTTTGAGAGAGTTTTTTTTTTTTTTACAAAATGTGACGTCAATCCAGCCTTCCTTATATGAGCTGCAGGTTGCCTGCAATCAGTAAATGTGAAATTACATATCTGGAAGTCCTCGGGAGCGCTTGGGAGTGTGACCAATCACAGCGGAGTGGGCGTACCCAGAGGGGGGCCGGTGGTGGAGTAAATTAAATAGACCGTTTGGGTCAGAAGCAGGAAGCCAATCAAAACATTGTAGAAATGGTGCAGAATCTGGAAGATCTAGAAAGCTTTCTGCGTGGGTTATTGTGTGTCACTGCTCTGTAGGAGTCCAAAAGAGAGCATAATATATGTCCCATTCAAAGTAAAGCCTGGACTTTTGCCAACTACAGAATCTGGAAGATCTAGAAAGCCTTCTGCGTAGGTTATTGTGTGTCACTGCTCTGTAGGAGTCCAAAAGGGAGCATAATATGTCCCCTTCAAAGTAAAGCCTGTCAGTCTGCTATCCACATGTGAGCTTCAGGCTTTATCATTTTGGTTTGTTTATCTTTTCAACAAATGGGCTAACCTTTTACACAAATAACATAACCATGATGTTGCTGTTAGAACATGAATGTCATGTTGGCTGGAATCTATTACGTTGGACAAGTAGAGTCACGGTGTATACGATGTGTAATAAAGTGGATAAAGGACACAGAAGCGTTTATTGAAGAAACACTCCAGTAATTTGCATCAAAGCTAAACTAACGGAGTGTTTCCACTTGGGCTTCCTAAAAGCACTTTTAAACTGTCTCAATTCCAGCAATGCGGGATCTCCTGAGGCTTGGTTGAAATTGTTGACGGGTACTCCAATGGACAATTTGGTGGGGGAAGACAGGACATTCCCAATATCCTATTTCCGGCTGGAATGATGATTGATGCGAGGTACGAAAGATGGGACTTTTATCTCAGTTAATGACTTCAAAAAGTGAAAAAGACCCATATTGGCAAGAATTAGGGAGGGATAAAACTACAGTTGGGCGGCACGGTGGTCGAGTGGTTAGCGTGCAGACCTCACAGCGAGGAGACCAGGGTTCAATTCCACCCTCGGCCATCTCTGTGTGGAGTTTGCATGTTCCAGCTCTTGCTTGAATTGGAATTGTTTGATGCGGTATGACTCCAAAAGCTGACATCCTGTTATTTATTGTGAAAACTACACCAAACTTTTATACTATGGATGTCATAGTACACCATAAGCACTGTTTGGTATGGATCATTTTCAGTACAGAAATAAAATACTAGACATGAAACTACTGAGCTTTTGTGTAAACAGCTCGTGATTTTTTACAATTAAACATAAAAAGCGGTCGAGTGGTTAGCGCGCAGAACTCACAGCTAGGAGACCAGGGTTCAATTCCACCCTCGGCCATCTCTGTGTGGAGTTTGCATGCGTGGGTCTTCTCCGGGTACTCCGGTTTACTCCCACATTCCAAAAACATGCTAGGTTAATTAGCCACTCCAAATTGTCCATAGGTATGAATGTGAGTGTGAATGGTTGTTTGTCTATATGTGCCCTGTGATTGGCTGGCCACCAGTCCAGGGTGTACCCCGCCTCTCGCCCGAAGACAGCTGGGATAGGCTCCAGCACCCCCGCGACCCTCGTGAGGAAAAGCGGTAGAAAATGAATGAATGAATGAAGTTGATTTAAGATTTGGTAAGGGAGTGATCAAACCATCTGGCATCGATTGGCGTAGCCTGTCAAGCTAAATTTGACACAGCAGGAGGATTTGCCACCGCTCTAATTTAACATTATCATAATTTTAACATTAGCTGAAATATTGTCAATGAATTAATTTCAATAATGAATGTTTTTCTGCTTGATCATGCAGATATGCTCTTTGGGGCCCCTAATTAAGGGGCGAGGCTGCGATTGTTTTGGTCTACATGACACTTGGTATGACTGATAGTCGCATATGATTTTCAATCAAGCCTCATATGACCTTTTACTATTTCTACTCTCATGCGGCGGTCCTGATGCTGCAAGGTATCACCTGCCTTTAGACCTCCTTAAATATTCAAAATGATCCCTTTGCGTTCTAATGGATGCCACGTCGGTTCTGGAAGTTGGAATACGCTCCATCCATAGAGAGGAATGAATGGCTGTCTTCCTGCCATGCCTGCTTGGGGTGCACACTAAAGCATGCTCCTGTGACATGCCTACGCTACGCCACAGGCTGAAATGAAAAGCCAAGCCCATGAATAATAAATGCACAGTGAAGTGTACCTAGTGTGCGTCGGCTACAGAGTAAACATTTCACCTACTGTAGCTGGGTAATGCTTCACTGTAAGGGTTGAAAAATGTGTCATCTTTCAGGCATCCCTCCTAAAATGCAACTATTCTTAAACACACAGTGGAGCCATGTTTCTTTCACTCATAAGCATCCAGTCGTAAAATTTGACATTGTTAATGGAGAAAATGATCAGGTTCTTGTTTGGTTTTATGGCCCTTTTTATGACACATCGCTGATTGCACCCAAGGTGACATTGTGTTGGCATGTTTAATACAATAAAACACTTTGTATCATGCAATGTATACGAGAAGACTACTATAGTAATGCGGCGCCATGCTATTTTGCGGGAACAACCCTCGCCGCTCAAGTTTTGCTGGCCCCGGCAAGTCGACATGGCCGCTTATTGATGAGAGCGCCACTTTGGCTCAGAGGTTTTAAGTGCTGTAGTGTCTTTTGCGCTGTGTGCAATTAAGACAATGAAGTGGGGACGCTTGATGGAGACCCTCCTTCATCATTGTCATTATGTCTGACCAAGCAGTTCAGGCCAATTAAACTTCACTTACAGTGAGAGGAACATCTGTCCCCTGTAAAAACACAACTAGTCTTAATGGATGGTGCAAATTTGTTAAATGATGCAGAATCAGGGACAATGAATTTACTACAGTAAATAGCAGCACAAAAAACCTCAAACGTTGAGTAAACATTTACTAAATAGAAATTCAAGTCACTTACATACTGTATAAACAATTAGCAACATATACATAGCACATTTTCCTTCATAAACAAGACAAACGGAACACGTTTCCAGTGAACGCCCAAACATCACAAACACATCAAAATACTACCCCTAGAAAGTCAACAAAATCTAACCAAAATTTGGAGTAAAAATTACACCCGTCGACAAAAAAGTAAAATCTTAAATGGCGAGTCTCCAGTTCAGCAAGCCATGTGTTGAAGATTACAGTGGAACCTTGGTTAGCGTCATTAATCCGCTCCAGAATTTCCAATTTTAACTGAAACACTGCACTCTAACCAGTTTAGCCAGTCTCACCAGAAAAAATGTGTTAGAGTGAACTGGAGTATTAATTGAAGTGAGTATTAATTTTAGGTGTTTTTTTTAGCATTTATATGATTTATAGTTTATAAAGCAAAACCTGATTTCATAGTTATACAATAATAGTTTTACATGCATAAAACAATTCCATCCATCCATCAATCAATTTTCTATGCTGCTTATCCTCTCTAGGGTCGCGGGTATGCTGGAGCCTATCCTAATTGGACTGGTGGCCAGCCAATCACAGGGCACATATAGACAAACAACCATTCACACTCACATACATACCGATGGACAATTTGGAGTGGCTAATTAACCTAGCATGTTTTTGGAATGTGGGAGGAAACCGGAGAAAACCCACGCATGCACGGGGGACAACATGCAAACTCCACACAGAGATGGCCGAGGGTGGAATTGAACCCTGGTCTCCTAGCTGTGAGGTCTGCGCGCTAACCACTAGGCCGCTTTTTTATGTTTAATTGTAAAAAATCACGAGCTGTTTACACAAAAGCTCAGTAGTTTCATGTCTAGTATTTTGTTTCTGTACTGAAAATGATCCATACCAAACAGTGCTTATGGTGTACTATGACATCCATAGTGTAAAAGTCACATTTGGTGTAGTTTTCACAATAAATAACAGGATGTCATACCGCATAAAGTCGCCAATTAACCTAGCATGTTTTTGGAATGTGGGAGGAAACCCACACACGCACAGGGAGAACATGCAAATTCCACACAGAGATGCTAAGAAGAGAATCGAACCCAAGTCTTCCCAGTATGCCCACTGTCTAGCCTAGCTAACAACTCGGCCACCGTGCGGCCCTGCATAAAACAAATTGAAACGCATACATAATGACTGAATTTTTATCTCCACATACTCAGTATGTGGCGCAAGATCTGCTCCAAAATAACGACCTTAGCCTTTAAGAGCCGTGTTTCCCGAAGTGAAGCTCTGGAAGAGACACTCATCAAAAAACAGGTCTGAAGCAAAGTCTCTTAACCTTTTACTGGACACTACTGGAGTACATTGTTTGTAAGTGTAAGTGCTTTTTGGCCACAGTCTTTTTATGCACAGCACAAAGATTCAAGGATTAGACCCTCCAGATCATGTACTTCCACAAATCCCTCGTGCTGTGACCTCCAATTTGCTGGCAGAGTCTTTTCCCCACACATTAGTCAGATGACTGCTTGTCCTTGACAGGTGGGGGCAAAGTATTAAAGTGTAATTATATCAAAATCTCTACACTTAGCTGAGGGAGAAAACAAACTGTAGACAAACTGACCTTTTAGCTCCGGATTGTGAGCTTTCAAAGGGTGTAATATGTGAGCGCAACGCTGCATGTACTCATCATCGGAACATTCGGTACGGCACAGAAGAAGGAAGTGCAACTTCTCCGTGATGTAGTCATGCATCTACTGCGTAAACAAATACGCTGTCGCCTGGTGTTTGGTCTGAAATACGCAAGCGGTTAAGATGAAAGCAGTGTTGGAGCTATTAACTTACATATTTGAGAATTATGTGCTTGCGGTTTGCAGCTTTTTATGTTTTCATTCATTTTCATTCATTCATTCATTTTCTACCGCTTATCCTCACGAGGGTCACTGGGGTGTTGGAGCCTATCCCAGCTGTCTTGGGGCGAGAAGCGGGGTACACCCTGGACCGGTGGCCAGCCAATCACAGGGACAATTTAGAGTCACTAGCTGTGAGGTCTGCATGCTAACCACACGACCGCCGTGCAGCCCACTAATAAAATTATTTTTCATATTTAAAAAATGTAATAAAAATATGTAAACTAATAGAAATCAAAATACATCTAAATTCATATTTTAAGTAATTTTTAAAATTATTATATATATAATGCCAGTGTTTTTTGTACATTTATTTTTTGGCAATATTCATGAATTCATTCATTTTCTACCGCTTTTCTATTGCGGGGGTGCTGGAGCCTATCACAGCTGTCTTCCAGCGAGAGGCAGGGTACACCCTGGACTGGTGGCCAGCTAACTCTACTATCACAGGGCACATATAGACAAACAACCATTCACACTCACATTCATACCTATGGACAATTTGGAGTGGCTAATTAACCTAGCATGTTTTTGGAATGTGGGAGGAAACCGGAGTACCCGGAGAAAACCCACGCATGCACGGGGAGAACATGCAAACTCCACACAGAGATGGCCGAGGGTGGAATTGAACCCTGGTCTCCTAGCTGTGAGGTCTGCGCGCTAACCACTCGACCGCTTTTTGTAAAAAATCCCAAGCTGTTTACACAAAAGCTCAGTAGTTTCATGTCTAGTATTTTGTTTCTGTACTGAAAATGATCCATACCAAACGGTGCTTATGGTGTACTATGACACTCATAGTGTAAAAGTCACGTTTGGTGTAGTTTTCCCAATAAATAACAGGATGTCAGCTTTTGGAGTCATACCGCATAAAACAATTCCAATTCAAGCAAGAGCTGGAATTAAATCACAGGAGAGTAATTGAATCTACCTCCCAGGGAGAAAGGAGGCAAAGGAAACAGAGTACTGTAAGTCAAACAGGATTATAGTTTAAAAAGGCTGCCTATCTTGCCTTTCCCCTCCCTTGAATTGGCTGGAGGATTTATGCAGCCATAGGGCTTTGTTTTCCAGAAAAACTGCAAGACATGCAATGCGCGTCCGGCCCCTTGAGAGGCTCTCGGGAGTAAGACATCATCCTGGGAGAAAGGGAGGGGAAAAAAGCACACAAAGCAAATTGAGTCGTTTCATGACTTGTCACTAGGATTCACAGATGTTTCAACTGTGGCTTTGATTCAGCAGATATGTCACCATTGGGGTTTTAAAGTGGACATCAATTTGGATTGATGCACTTGGGATTTTAAACTGCTGGGACAATGTGTGGCGTAGAAGCCCGAGGACAAACATCAGGAATCCTTAAAGCACATGTGTCAAACTCAGGCCTGCGGGCCAAATGCGGTCCACACTGCAACTTCATCCGACCCGCAAAACTATTTGATAAATAATATCAAGTTGGCCCACCTCACGGGCCTTTTCAAAGAAAATGCTTAGAGCAGGGGTCTCAAACTCAATTTACCTGGGGGCCACTGGAGCTAGGGTCTGGGCAAGGCTAAAAAACCAAACGCATTTATTAAAAACAGAAATATATACAAACTTTTTCAGTGCTTTGGTTCCAATTTTCTATAATAAAAGCTCTGATAAAACATTCCACTTTTCTCAAATATCTTAATTTTTATTTTTCTGCACAAAATAAGATGAAAAATAAATAAACAAATCAAGAATAAAGAAAATCAATCAATGAGTAATAAATAAATATAATAATAATAATAAAAACTTAAGAAACCACATATAGTTGGTGGGTAGACAAATGATTTTTTTCAGATTAAAATGAACAAAGCATTATTAGAGCCCTGTAGACATGACAAAACACGACTATAGTCACATTTATACTCTTTTTATTTACAACATATTGCGCAACTGCAGGGTCTTGAGACACATGCTAACTCGCAAACTAGAGAGCTAGCGACCTAAACGGTAGCCTTCAAGTTATTTCCTTTCAACTTAAATGGCCAAAAACTTACCACTTCCACACGGATAGGGAGGATAACTATTAACAGTTATTTAACCTTTAACATGAACATGAATCAAACGTAATAATTTTTTCTGGGTACATTATACCATACAGCATCCATATCAAACTTGCGCGGGCCGCACTAACATTAAACTTTCATATCAAGGCGGGGGCCTCAAACTAGTGGCCGCGTGTTTGAGACCCCTGGCTCAGAGTGAGTAAGTAAGCAAATACTCCAATATAAAACTAGTCCTATGCCATTTTGACTTTGAATAAATATTGCATATGCCCTAATGCCGCCTTATGAGGATAAGCGGCATAGAAAACAGACATAGACTTTCTTTATTGTCATTGCACAATAACACAGCAGTGAAATTGCCAACGAAATGTCGTTGCCTGGCTCCCGTGTAATAATAAATAATAAATAATAAATAATAACGTGGATAATAAATAGATTACATCAAATATGAACAACAATGTACAGCGTAAACAGTAATTTGTACAAATAATTTAAATAATTTAGAATAAATAACAATAATTTAAAATTTTGGTTGTGCATGTGGGCAGGTAGAGGGGCTTATTTGGCACTGAGCAGTCTGATGTCCAGGAGGAAGTAGCTGTCTTAAAACCTGTTTTTTTTTGTTCTTATTCTGGCATGTGTAAAAGTAGACAATGTTCATTTGGAACTTGAGCAGCTTCCTCATTTCCAATGCGGAAATCATCACCTGTCCATCCAAGGCTGCTGCCGCCGTGGACGCTGTTTGTTTTGTGGCATCATGCAGCTTTGAGTGGTTGTGAGTCTTTTTCTTTTACCCTTTGCAATACCAACTTTGCTAGCACTGTGGTAACAGTAGCTGTTGATGGACACTATTGTAAAATTGCTGCTACCGTACTGCTGACCTGCATATAAACCAAACTACAGTGACTGTTCTTGTAGCAGCTAACATGAAGAACTATTTTTATCTTGTAGAGCCTCACGCCACTACCGAAATGTCACGGCCGACTCCTAAACGATGGGACAGGATACCAATCTGGATGTCTCAATGGACAGCAATGTCCTCCTCTCCGTCCACATGCCACTCAAAGGTGTCTGTGAAATTAATTCTCAGGAAAGAAGTTCAGGTAATGTTTAAAATGATCAAAAGTCATGATCAAAGTCACGGCATGCACTGCTTATGACACAATAAAACATTGTTGGAGGTTTTTTAGAGGGCTTATAGGTGTGTCCCATGACGTGTCCCATGGGTGTAATCAAGGTAGTCAACCCAACAAAATACATTTTGGTTGGGAATATTTGACATTCTGCCCAATCAAGTCCCAACTTTCTTTGTTCCTTTGTTCAGCCTTTGGACCCGGGACAAACAATGCGTGACAAAAACGATATGTGAACGCTAAACACCAACATGCACACCAAGTACCCTCTTTTCTTTGACATTTTTGGTCTTGACCACAGCACCAAACCGCAGGTTTTACCACAGCCGTAAAAGCACAATTACTGGACCAGGCAGACACCTTTTAGAAGAAATAAATTAAACAACATAATAAAGTAAACAAACTTTATTATGTTATTTGTTGAGGTCTGCAATTGGGTTCAACTCAATGCTATGTTCCAAACAATTCCACGGGTCCTATGACACGTATCTCGAAAGCAACAATATCAGGTGAGAAGATGACGACAAGGTCTTTTGGTTCAGGACATTTCCAGTGAAACACCGATCACATTGTTGGATTTTCTAAAACAGTAACACACACCCACAAACATTTGAGTCAACAAGGATGCTGACAGATGTAAACAAACTATCAGAGTCTAGGAGTGAAACCTTTTCTGTGTGACGCCTTTAATCCATCCACTTATCCTCTCTTGGCATCCTCTCACATTCACATTGGGGTGCGTTCATGCCTGATAGGTTTGGTTCCGTTAATACCAAGTCTAATAATGCAGTTCATTTGGCCTATTATTTAAATGCTCTTGTCAAAGAGAGGATCTTTGACCTAGCGTTTTTGCAGTAGATTCTAAAAAACAGCAAGGTGCTCCTGCCATTGAGAGTTCTTACAAATTGCAAAGCACTCTTGTCTTAAATAGGATCTTGTTTAATGTTGTGTCCTTTAACTCATTCGCTACCAAAGAAGTATTTACATTTTTTTTTTATTTTCAAACTGTTTCTTTAGTGCAGTTCATTTATTCATTCATTCATTTTCTACCGCTTATCGTCACGAGCTGGAGTCTATCCCAGCTGTCTTCGGGCGAGAGGCGGGGTACACAGTGGACTGGTCGCCAGCCAATCACAAGGCACATATAGACAAAGAATCGCCAATTAACCTAGCATGTTTTTGGAATGTGGAAAGAAACTGGAGTACCCGGAGAAAACCCACGCATGCACGGAAAGAACATGCAAACTCCACACAGAGATGAGCCGAGGGTGGAATTGAACCCTGGTCTCCTAGCTGTGAGGTCTACGCGCTAACCACTCGACCGCCGTGCAGTTTTAAGCCCAAGGTTGCAGAAGTGGTTAAAACAAACAAAACGCTACCAAGAGGGACAGCTGTTGAAAAATGTCTGGGATTGATTGAGTAAAAACAGTCTGGGGCCCCCGGTCCAGAACATTGTGAAAATATGGCCCCAAACATCCATGTTTTGGGGTTGTGAAGTAGCTAAAAAACCTTAAGCTGTAATAGTCGTTAAAACATAAGAGCCCACTGTGATGACCTTGGGGGTGAATTTGAGCATCCCCATACAGAACCCCGGTTCTGTACTCTTTGGTTAAAGGCACAGGTGGATGTCAACCGGAGTTGCACACACCATCTCACCCGCCAGTGCTTTGACTTGTAGTACCTGTGATGCAGCGTCACGAGTGCACAGTCCCTGGGGCAAAACACCATCTATAACCTTACTTCCTCCATCAGCAGCAATTAAATACCATGGAAGATTCGCTAAAGCCAATGCCCTACACCTTTCCATAAGTAGCTTAAAGTTAGCGCAAGGCTAAGTGGCAGCTGGATATCGGTTTGTGGGAAGAAGAAGAATAGCATGCATGCTGTCAGAGTGTTTGATTCATGCTGAGACTGATGGGAGTGGACATCTCCATCCACATTCATGTTGCCGCATGTAGCAAATGGAGGGCATTAATCACCACAGTCTAATTACAGTCTATGTACATGGTGCATTGAGTGGAATCTACTTCTGTACAAAGGAGCCATGGAGGAGATTCCCCAGCGGCTTTAAAATGCCAGAAGGATGGGTGGACGGGGTGGTTGGTGGTGGTACACTGAGCAATGAGAGACATCGTGCTTTGAATAAGATCCTCGAAGCACCACCGTGTGCATCGAAGATTCATATCAGAAATTGATAATAAGCCGGCAGATGGCAACGATGTTGAGTTCCTTCTAGTAACTGAATAATAACAAGAGATGATAAGATGAAGTCTGGGTTGAAATTGCATTGATCTAGACATTTTTTTTTTTTAAGGGGAAGTCCGACAATACAAAGGTTCGATTCTCTGAGATCTTTACCACCCCCGGAAAAACATGAGCAAACAAACAAAGCTCATAGAGATAAGGAGAGGTTGACGGTACAAGAATAAAGCAGCTGTCTATCCCCCCCCCATTCCCGATACATAAAAGCCACCCTTTGTCAATTGAGTTCCTCCATCCCAGTTTTTGAGCTCTCTCTGGCGCCGACTGACAGGAGCCAGTCGGTGCTGGTTGATATCATCAGATGTTGGACTTAGCGAAATGTGGCCTGAATACAAAGAAGGTTGTTGAGACATATGGAAGGATCACTTTGTCTGAAGCGAAACCCATGCAAGATTCATCTGTTGTTAGTCTGTCGACAAGGATATCGCAAGGATTGCTTTGGGTGAATGCTCGAACTCTAGTCTCCTATCTCGAGTACTTAATGGATGTTTGAAATGGTTGGACGGTCAAAGAGTGCTTCGGTTCAAATGCCATCGGTGCCCATAATTGACTACATGAAGAACAAGAACCTTAGCGTTCACCCTTTTTGATATCAAGGATGCATTAGGAAGATTACAGAACACAGTCTGATTATGAAGTCACAAGATTAGATGCTTCCGTTATTAGACGCAAGATTTTCAGGATAATTATTGACCTCCCATGCCATCCCCAGTATCTGAGAGGTTGTAAAATAAGCACTGAGATGCGTTATTCATTCATTTTCTCAGGGTTGCGGGAATGCTGGAGCCTATCCCAGCTGTCTTCAGGCGAGAGGCGAGGTACAGCCTGGACTGGTGGCCAGCCAATCACAGGGCACATATAGACAAACAACCATTCACACTCACATTCATACCTATGGACAATTTAGAGTCACTGGCTGTGAGGTCTGCATGCTAACCACACGACCGCCGTGCAGCACACTAATAAAATTATTTTTCATATTTAAAAAATGTAATAAAAATATGTAAACAAATAGAAATCAAAATACATCTAAATTAATATTTTAAGTAATTTGTAAAATTGTTATATATATAATGTCAGTGTTTTTTGTACATTTATTTTTTGGCAATATTCATTAATTCATTCATTTTCTACCGCTTTTCTATTGCGGAAGGGTGCTGGAGCCTATCCCAGCTGTCTTCCAGCGAGAGGCGGGGTACACCCTGGACTGGTGGCCAGCCAATCACAGGGCACATATAGACAAACAACCATTCACACTCACATTCATACCTATGGACAATTTGGAGTGGCTAATTAACCTAGCATGTTTTTGGAATGTGGGAGGAAACCGGAGTACCCGGAGAAAACCCACGCATGCACGGGGAGAACATGTAAACTCCACACACAGATGACAGAGGGTGGAATTGAAGTCGGGTCTCATAGCTGTGAGGCCTGAGTGATAACCACTTGTCCTCCGTGCAGCTCAAAACATGCAACATTTTTTGCAAATATGTACAACATTGTTGTCAGTTTTGGCATTCTACAACAATCGTTTGCATTGGGGAAGCTAATTCCTAGCTGTGAGGTCTGCATGCTAACCACTAGACCACCGTGCAGCCCAAGATGCATTATATGGTACAAATTATTCGGAATTTGAGGTTGTTCATCTTACAAAGACAACTGTGTGGCAATGGTTTTTCTCTTCCAACATGGCCGTGCCCCAGTGCTTTAACAAGGTCCATACAGGGACAAAGATTGTTCATTGTGGTAGAACCTGAAAATCAATTGTCAATACAGCGCATATTACATATTAAATCGGGGTTCCTTGATCCACATATTTGCATTGATCTTAATTCAAAACAACTCCTCATCCTAAACTGCTGGATGAGAAAGGGATTGGAAGATGAACTATGTATTTCCTGTGACAGCAGATGTAGCAATTAGGACTCAGGGAGTTGGCGTAGTGTGTCTCGGATCAGTTGTAATCATGCCGTGTTCAGGGTGCCCCCGGCGGATAAAAGCATTAAATCACCAAGAGGAGGTTATTGCGTTTCACACGAATACATTTCTGGAGTCACCAGACTGAAAAAAAGGGCATTAGAAGGGGCCAAGATCAGTTAGGCCTGCTCTGGAAAAGCCGGGAGGTGGCAGTCGGAGTAAGAAACGAGCCACCGGGGCCATAAATCTGGCTTCTCTACCGCCCAGCTTGATACTGTCACCCGAGCCCGGAAGCATCACTTGTGCTGGCAGATGTCAAGCCCTCCGAAAGACTGCATCTTTCCAATACTATTAGTACGCCTGAGCAGAGTTGCAATTTACTCAGGGTTAGCGCAGATTGATCGAAATCATTAAACCCCCGGGTTTGTATTGAGATAGCTTAATAAACTTTGACAAGAGATGTTTCCGTCATTTTTTTTTATTGGCTCGAGCCTGAACTAATTAGGTTGTTCTTCTAAACAAAAAAGATCTCAAATGAATACAGAAGAGAAATGAAACTGTTCAGAGATGTATGACTAGCCCAGTAAACACTTGGACCTTCATCCACACGGAATTACACCCTCTGCCACGGCTGGAAGTACTTCATTCCTCTCGTCTATTCTTTCACCTTAAATCTTTGTCATTTTCTATCACCTATTTCTCTTGACCACTCGCAGACGCCTGAATCACTGCCAGCATCTCCCATTTGTTCTACTGCATGAAAAGGTACAACATTCATTCATTCATTTTCGACCGCTTATCCTCATGAGGGTAGCGGGGGTGCTGGAGCCTATCCCAGCTGTCTATATAGACAAACAACCATTCACACTCACATTCATACCTATGGACAATTTGGAGTGGCTAATTAACCTAGCATGTTTTTGGAATGTGGGAGGAAACCGGAGTACCCGGAGAAAACCCACGCATGCACAAGGAGAACATGCAAACTCCACACAGAGATGCCCGAGGGTGGAATCAAACTTGGGTCTAGAGCAGGGGTGGGCAAACTACGGCCCGGGGGCCACATCCGGCCCGCCAAGTGTTTGAATACGGCCCGCCCAATCTTTCCAAAGTATTTCATTTAAACTCAACATACAACCTGGCATCATGGCCTGAGCCAACCTTTTGATGGTTTTATCAATTTCGTTTTTTGACATGGTCTGTTGTTTACAAAGTGTTCCTGAAAAAAGGGACACAAGCACATAATAATAATAATAACAATTATGATTATTATTAGATTATTATAATTATTATAATAATTATTAGAACTATTATGATTATTATAATTATTATATTAATGCTAATTATTATATTAATTATATTAATGCTAATTATTATATTAATTATATTAATGCTAATTATTATATTAATTATATATAATATTATTGTTATATTTGCATATTTTACACAATAATAATATAATAATTATTATTTTAATTTTATTGTAATTATTATAATATTTTATTATTTTTAAAATATTTAAATATAAATATAAAATAATAAATAATAATAGCAGATTGCATGACAATTTTACAGATACAATAATACCAGGTGGACTGTTACGTGTAAAATATATACAGGCTGTTGCAGCACAGAACAAACATGCACACAACATAGCGGAGCAAGTTAATCACAGTTAAAGACTCTTTGACTGTCTTTAAAGACTCTTTCACTTAGTGCAAAATACTTTGATAAATGATCTTTAACGCCACATTCAGTCAGCAATTCATCTGAATTGAATTTGCATGCTTCCAAGGGTCCAAATTTGTTATTATTATACAGTAAACCTCGGATATATCGGACTCGGATATATCGGAAATTCACTCACAACGGACAGATAAAAAAGAACCAATTTTTCTGTAATGCATTTCCAATAAAAATTCATTGCATATATCGGATTTTTTATAACGGATTTCGCCTATTTCGGACAAAATCTCCAGTCCCGTTCCAATGCATTTCCATTAAATTTCCCTCGCATATATCGGATGGTCGCATCGTGGCGCTCCAATTCGCCGAATCGTGACAGGCCACTATACGACGTCATTTGCAGCGTTTGCAGCGTTGCCTGCGCGTCCAGGTACATTGGAAACATAGTCAAGGAAGTGCCTTTTTATAACGGATAAAATCAGATTTACGCATATACCGGATATAAATCCGATATATGCGTAAAACGGACATTTTCCGGTATACGCGTATAACGGATTTCGCTTATATCGGACAAAACCAGTGGGAACAATTGAATCCGATATATCCGAGGTTTACTGTACAAAGAACTACACAATACCAAATTTGGTGTTGAATTTGGCTTATTTTACAGACTTTGACACCCAGACATGGATTACTGTCAAAGGAGTGGACTAGTCAGTGTGCACGAGTGGCAGTAGTCATTGTCAGTGAAGATAAATGCACAAGAATTGCATTGTATTTCAAATCCTTTTCTCCCTCAATGAGCCTATTGATCACGGAGGAGGTGGCACCAGAAGCTAATAGGTCGTTACATACAGCAGCCGTGTGAGCAGAGGGGCTGCACACATCATTAAGGCCAAAATAAGGAAACATTACGACACTGCCATAAAGCATGATGCACTTGTAAATAAAGCCGGCATGTCAATTCTTGATGGCGCTGTGGCAGAAAGCTGACCCATCCCCTGTGAAGAAGACATACCAGGGCTCACTCAGACACCAGGGCTCATTAGGCATGCAGGAAAAATTGGAGCAATGTGTTCCAACGTGGAGAAAGACCAATTTTCTATTCTAATTCTCTATTCTTCTAATTTCCCTCTAATAGCGCTAAAAGTTAGCATGTTCACCCATGGATGTCTAATGGTCCTTCGGAAGCGCCATTGCTGTCGACGATTTGCTTTCCTGATCACCAGCCTTGTTAATGAAAAGGCAATTAAGAGAATATGTTCCCTCCATGGGTGAGGCCCGTCCTGTCTAATTAGATGGCAACTTTGATCACTCACTGCCTAATCCGAGGTTCAGGGAGGCTCCTCAACGTGAGATGCTAACTATGGAACGATGGAGGCAAACCAAAACCAACTCCACTCCACAAATTAGGGTGACCATCATAAGCTCTACTGTAGTACCTCATGATTACTCTGCATAAGCTCTACTGTAGTACCTCATGATTACTCTGCATAAGCTCTACTGTAGTACCTTATGATTACTCTGCATAAGCTCGTACTGTAGTACCTCATGATTACTCTGCATAAGCTCTACTGTAGTACCTCATGATTACTCTGCATAAGATCTACTGTAGTACCTCATGATTACTCTGCATAAGCTCTACTGTAGTACCTCATGATTACTCTGCATAAGCTCTACTGTAGTACCTCATGATTACTCTGCATAAGCTCGTACTGTAGTATCTCATAACTATTCTGC
The DNA here is from genome assembly GCF_037039965.1 of Doryrhamphus excisus. Classification (NCBI taxonomy): domain Eukaryota; kingdom Metazoa; phylum Chordata; class Actinopteri; order Syngnathiformes; family Syngnathidae; genus Doryrhamphus; species Doryrhamphus excisus. The sequence goes on from NC_136379.1 coordinate 1,613,298, forward strand.
ATAAGCTCGTACTGTAGTACCTCGTGATTACTCTGCATACGATCTACTGTAGTACCTCATGATTACTCTGCATAAGCTCTACTGTAGTACCTCATGATTACTCTGCATAAGCTCTACTGTAGTACCTCATGATTACTCTGCATAAGCTCTACTGTAGTACCTCATGATTACTCTGAATAAGCTTGTACTGTAGTACCTCGTGATTACTCTGCATAAGCTCGTACTGTAGTACCTTGTGATTACTCTGCATAAGATCTACTGTAGTACCTCATGATTACTCTGCATAAGCTCTACTGTAGTACCTCATGACTATTCTGCATATGCTCGTACTGTAGTACCTCATGATTACTGTGCATATGCTTGTACTGTAGTACCTCATGATTACTCTGCATATGCTCGTACTGTAGTACCTCATGATTACTCTGCATATGCTCGTACTGTAGTACCTCATGATTACTCTGCATGTGATCATACTGTAGTACCTCATGATTACTCTGCATGTGCTCGTACTGTAGTAACTATGATTACTACGCATATCCTCGTACTGTGGTGCCTCGTTTTGGGACACCCGGTTTTCGTATGACAAAAATGATGAAAAATGAGTTTTTGTACCCTGTCTCGGTTTTTTGTGTGGTCACACATTGCCCAGAACAAACTGGTCCTTTTTTCATTTCATTTAGTTCATTAAAAGCCACAGTTGGTTTTCAAATAATGGAGCCGGACTCGGTCAAAAGACAGTTTGCAGCAGGTTCTTGTCTGGCAGAACAACAAAAAAACAATAATACCATAATGACAACAAAATACACATACAAAACATGAGAGAAACATAACTCCTATATCACATACACATAGGGGACCAGGTTCCAGTACCAGACATGTTGACCCCCATGTATCATTCTGAAGAATTGAGTGCCCAAAAAAGTAGTTAACATTTTTGGCCGTCTGGAACAGATGAATTGAATTTACTTTGGAGTAGTTTAATAACGAGGTACTAATGTAGTACCTGGCCAAACTAAGGTGATGGTGGACTATTTACACCAGTCCATCCACAAGCTCCCACTCAGGGTCTGCGTTTCTATCAATACCTTTAACTGAAGCGAAAGTTGTTTTGTGACTGCCTGTTGGAGAAAATCACATTCGAGAACATTCTGGGTTGTTTTTTGTTTTTTTTTGCACAGCGTGTAATCTCAGTAATCCATGGCTTCCTGCAACTACACATGGTCTGACCATCAACTGTACTTGTGTATCTTTGTGTCGACTACTATGAAAAGTTGTACTGGAATATAAGAAAGACAAGTTGTACAGTTCCGGTCAGCAGTTTACATTCACCGTATGTTTGCAGTCAAACCTGATGAATTATGACAAGTCAATAGGGCTCGGGTTTGTCAAGTCACCTAACTGTCTAACTGTATGTGCAATGCTCAATTGCCAGATGGAGCACATCAAAACGGGACCAAAACCAAGTTAGTCAGGAATCGTACTGAGATGATTGGTTTGTGCAAACTTGACCAAATGGACACCTCGGGCGGAAAAACAAAGTAAAAGCGACTCCAGTCATGTTAGCTACATATCTTGACCAGAACTATTCAGTCTGAGTAACAGGACAAGACGGTTTTCTGCCTAATTGGTTCAGAGTGGAGCATTATTTATCCATGGCTGACTCTTATGTGTTATTAGCTGATGGCTCTGTGAATTATTCCGAGGGTATTGTGCTTACTCATGAACGACACATAGTAGAAACAGATCATAAACTGTACAGATTAAATAGCGAAGAAATCAAATCTAGTACCAAGTGTTTTTCATTGTTACTGTACTTCTTTACGATTGTTGCCTCCCCTTCCCTTTGCTGTTGATTATTCCCGTCCATGACCTTCAGAGGGGCTAGTCGTTCCCTCCTTTCTCTCCCGGCAGTGACATTCAGAGCGCTACAATTGAGCGGTCAATCTGTCACAAAAGAAGACAACTTTGCTTGGATTAGATAGAGATCAGAATGTTTCTTTTGTCCGTACATCACAAACAAATTATTTAGATATTACTTCTCATTTACTGGTCCCATACATTAATATTGTCTATATTTTTCTATAATTGAACATTTGTGGGGGCTGCACGGCGGACGAGTGATTAGCATGCAGACCTCACATCTACGAGACCCGAGTTCGATTCAACCGTGTATTCTCATTTTTTAGTATAGAAAAAGTTAAATCTAATCTTCAGTGCAATAATCCTGCAGTCACGGTAGTCTCTCCCATCTCACGTTCCCCATGACGACAGATGGTAAACATGGTTGATACCGTCTTCACACAGCAACCTTTATACTGTCTTTTCCACTGTTCACTCCTGCTATACAGCAGGATTGCTCAAAGCTAATAGCTGCTCCCGTGTGTAAACAATGGAGCATCCATAGCTGCACATTTTCGTAAGGGGTTAGTGTGGCTCAAAAAACTATTAAACTATTAACTATAACAAATAAAGCACCAGCGTTTGTTTCTTTTTGATACTGTTTGTTGGCTTGAGCCCATTCCGGATGTCCTTCCCGATGAACTGATGGTGCTTACTAGTGGAGATTTAAACCTAAAGCATCCGTTTCAAAGTCCAGAACGCTAACCACTACACCACGCCAGGCTCTTTGTTTTGGATAGCATGCTTAAAAGAAAAAATCACAGTGTGCGGTGAGCACAAGCTGTTGGCCCCGCCCCCCACCGAATAAAAAAAAAACATGTAACGACCACATTTTAACTATCGATGTCAAACACTTAGTGAAAGGGGACCTGTGTTACCACACTTCATACACGTTCTTAGACGGTTAGTCAGGGTCTCCAACCAGTAGATCTTGAGTTACCAGTAGTTCCTAACCACATTTCAAGTAGATTATTCATTTATTATCAAAACCTATATCAACTAAATCAGTCCGGAAGTCTTCGGGAATGCTTAGGAATGTGACAAATCACGGAGGAGGGCCGTGAGTGGAATAAATTAAAACAGATTGTTTTGGAAATCCAAAGAAATACAGCTGGTGTTTCAGCCACACCCACTAAATTTGGAGAAAAAAACTTGTACATACAGTATATAAGACGCACCAGACTCTAGTGTACCGTGAGGAATTATCAAATATCATTTTGCAAATATATATTATGGCGAGTAATGTAATAATCGTCCACGTGGCAACATGTAGCTGATTGCCTCGTTTCTCCAATAAACATAGTGATGCATGTGAGGTGGTTAGTGGTGTGCCGCAAAATTTTTCCAATGTAAAAAACGTGCTGAAAAAAGGTTGAAAAACACTTCTCTAAACTGCATATGTCCATGTCATTAAATGACATATTGTGGCGCACATGAATCTGTGAAGACCAGGCAGCTCTTCATGGGAGCCAATCATGAGCTGTGAGAAAACTCACAACGAGCTTATCAACCCATCGGAAAAGGCATTACTGAATATAGCAGTCTGACACACACAATAGCGACACTAGCGTAGCTACAGTACATGAGCTACACTGTGAACATTACAGTCCCATTTTAAAAGCAAGGTACCGTATTCGTTGAAGAAACAACACGTGACTGACTGATGGCTGGCCGAACTCCAGTCTTTATTTTAAGATGTGCAGCAAAGCCTGCTTTTAAAAAAAAGTGGTGGCTACATGGATGGAATCTCCGCTTGGGCATCTTTATGGAGTTTGCATGTTCTCCCCATGCATGTGGGTTTCCTCCCACATTCCAAAAACATGCATGTTAACTGGCAACTCTACATTGTCCATAGGTATGAATGTGAGTGTGAATTGTTGTTTGTCTATATGTGCCCTGTGATTGGCTAGCGACCAGTCCAGGGTGTACCCTGCCTTTCGCCCGAAGACAGCTGGGATAGGCTCCAGCATACCCCCACGACCCCAACGGCATAGAAATTTGATAGATGGAAGTAGAGATGGAGAAGGCTCATCTAGCAAGTGGAGTCAAAGGCAGGACTATCTCCATGAGGAAGGTTTTTCCGTCATGCAAAGCCCCAATTTGAAGGTGTTTGAGCACCTCTTCTCTCCCTGGTGCACATAAAGAGGCTCTAGCGACAAAAATCACTGATAGAACACCAATAAAAATCACTCTGCCTCATAGGGGACCTTTCTAAACGTCCAATTAGTGTTAAAACTTTCTATAGGATTCTAGAAGCTGATACTGTACATCGTCTGAACTAATATTGGACAATATAATGTTGTAATCCAGGTTAAAAAAAAACAGTTCTCTGTCCTCTTTAGGAAGTCTGCTTTCATGTTCCAGTCTTGTTTTTTGACATCTTGCAGAAGTATCACAGTGGCACATCATCTTAATTGGAGCGGGTGTCAGCAGGGATCTGAGAATCATTTGCCCTCTAAAGCAGGGCCAAATCGTGCACAAGCTGAAATGATGAACGGACGAGTCAAATAATCCAGTAAGAAGAAAAGTGACAGTATATAATAATATAATATAGTATAGTATATAATATAGGCTATTTTCACATCTCACTGCTGTGGGTTTCTCACTGACTGCAGGCAAGGACATGCAGTGGAACCTCGCTCATCTCCTTTTGACCTTCACGTCAACGCCGTTCACTTCACTCTCCCTTTGTCATCCAACTGATACACATCACATGACCACAGGGTGGATATCAGTGTTGTGAAAAGACAGCGTGTGGCCACCCACACTTACCATATTTGGACAAGAGGGTGGAACCTCGTGTAAAATGAAAATCCTGCAGTAACTTGAGTAATACTGAAAAAACTACTTATCAAAGTACAGTGAAACCATTAATTGATGAAGCAATTTTAGTAGAAATTGCATTTGAATTCTGAAGGTGAAATGAAGTGCAGAATGAAAGTTGAAATTTCCTAGAAATTAGTTCTGAGGATCAAACCAGCAACAAAAAGGTTTGGAGACGACCAATCCACGACCCTAGCCATGCCACCATGCTCAGAATAAGCAGAAATTTACATGTAACGTTACATGTAAAATGAATGTCCACCAATAGGTGGTGATACTAAAAATTGTCAATTCATTTTCAATGAGAAAAATAAAAATATTGAATTATGAAAAATGTGAAAAGCCCAGATATATTTAGCCCTGAATATTGTTTCTTAAATTGGTACATTATTTTAAGTCTGAAATGAACATGGATTGATGAGAAGTTGCTATATTTATTACTGTATAATTATTATTATTCAGCTATATGTGTACTGTGTATGTGTGTAAGTGATCTGGCAGACTCATTAGTTTTTAGTATCAACTCTTCTACAACTTTCATTTTTTTCTTTGTTACTTTTTCTACAATGTGCCATTTACAGACCAATAAAAAAAATGGCCACACTTTGGACATCCCTGGTTAACAAGAACACACACACCGGGTTGAGGTGCGCTTTGTCAGCAAGCGTCTTGTGAGGATCACATGGTTTGCATGACGAAAGAAACACTTGGTCTCTTTCTCTTTTAATGCGCATCGTGTGGGGAGTCGGAGCGGAGTTACGATGCATACAAACAAACGAAAACCTTTTTTAGCAACCGAAATCCTCACTGAGGCTGTACTCATCACGTACGGATCCCCAAATTTTGCACAGGTTTTTGCAAGTAGATGGCACGCACTGAAACACTGAAACACTGAAACACTGAAACGTACACAAACACAATACCGATAGACATGTTGGTTGCAGGGCGGATGCTGTGCATCGCCGGCCAATCACAGAGTTCATTTCATTGTTTGTTTTTGGAGCTACTTTTCATCTGAGCCTGGAATCAAATGAACTGGCTTAGAGTTGTGACAATGAATTGATGATTAATCGGTAGGTTTGGGAATCGTTGAGAATCGTGACTCCCGGAATCAATTACTAGTTTTGATGCCCAGACTGCAGACGGGAATAAATAGCCGTGAACACCAAAATTTGGCCGCAAAGTTTGCCATAATTTAATTAATAAAAGTATGGTTGGTTCAGTGCAACATTTGCAACACAATGCTATAATGCAAAGGAGGATGCATGACCATCATGATTAAACATCTCCACATTCATAGCGTAGAAATAACAGGGTGCCCCGTCTTTGACGCGCTATCTCAGATTTCCTTTAAGCAGTCTCAATATCAAACAATAATGATGCTTGTCTCATGCCAATGTTAACGTGTTTAACGGTTTCAGGATACCCACTGATGTGGAAGTTTGGTGTAAATATGGGATGGGAGCCATGGCAGCAATATGCAAATTTATTCATGTGCATAACACGTCTCTTTTCGCAAGTCAAGCCTTTTACAAATTTGATATTCTGCACCCGGGTTAGTGTATGTTTAAGTGGCTGCAGCATCACACACTCGCACATAAACAACAGCATATGTGGAAAAGTTTTTTCATGAGCGTTTTAAACATAAACATCTTTTGTGTGTGGTTAGCGCGCAGACCTCACAGCTAGGAGACCCGAGTTCAATCCCATCCTCGGCCATCTCTGTGTGGAGTTTGCATGTTCCAAATTGAAACTTTAGCATGGTTTAACAACATTCCAACTACATTTATACGTCCAAAAAGTGGAAAAAGCATAATAATAAGTCCCTTTAAAAACTCACTGTGCATCTTTTTTTTTGAGTGTGTAAAAATAATTTCAAAATGTCTACTATTTATCTCTTATTAGTAAATTTTTTGACAACGTTTGGACCCTGATACATGCCTGGTGCTCTCTACAGTTGAGTAAATACACACCCACGACCTCTGTATGCACACAATACATTCTTATAAAGCAAATTGATGCAGTTCACTTTTTTTTTTTTTTAATAAAAAAAAAACTGCACGTTGGTCGATTGGTTAGCGCGCAGACCTCACAGCTAGGAGACCAGGGTTCAATCTCACCCTCGTCCATCTCTGTGTGGAGTTTGCATCTTCTCCCCGTGCATGCGTGGGTTTTCTCCGGGTACTCCGGTTTCCTCCCACATTCCAAAAACATGCTAGGTTAATTAGCCACTCCAAATTGTCCATAGGTATGAATGTGAGTGTGAATGGTTGTTTGTCTATATGTGCCCTGGGATAGACAGCTGGGATAGGCTCCAGCACCCCCGCGACCCTCGGGAGGATAAGTGGTAGAAAATGAATGAATGAATGAATGAATCTTTTGTGAAAGTGTACTCCTGTGAAAATAAATCTGTGAGAAATTCATGGTAAAGTTGAAATTCATACATTTCATCCAAAAGGAACTCTGGTTAGCGCCCTCATTTAAACCATGCATAGTCTTTTTGTTTCGTTCCCATAGTTGTGTCAGATGAAAACAACACGTAACCAGCTTTAGCTTAAAGAGCCAATCAGAGTTCAAATATCTGCATATCAGTGCCGCTGCTCCATATCATATTACATCACCTGACTCATCACAAGCAAGTGCATTTGTTTTCACTGAATTAATGTCATCAGTTTGCCTACCGGTAATGTTTATCGCCATTCTATTATTCCTGTCCTTGGCTGTCTTTGTAGAGAGATGCATTTTAGGTGTGGCTGAGTTTGGAGCGTTTATCCACTTCATGAAAGTGTGATTACTCTGCTCAACCTTCTGTAGTAGTTCCCAAAATGCACTCTTACACTCAACTGCAGTTAGGTGCTTTTCAGAAAAAGCTGTGTGCTTGTTTTGAAAACGTCTTTAAACTTGACAATTTTTGTTGTTTGGGTAATCCAGCTTCACAAGCAGAAAAGGCAAAGAAATATGTCCCTTCAGAATTAAACTCTCCATTTTCTTCTGAGATATTCTTATGGATAGCTTGCCGTGGGGGCACGCTCAATAAATCTTCTTTTTCATGTCTCACTGCACACACTGGCCCTCCTCCCCCTGCCCTTGCTCATCCAATCAGCAGTCAGAACACACTCTGGATGCATTCACAGACTTGTGGTGTGTTGGATATTTTGATATATTTTGGTATGGATGTTTTCGAAAATGCACATTTCTTCCACTTTGGTGTTCATCCAGCAAAATCACCCAAGTCAGCCGAAACTAGGAGGCTGAAGAGAGCTGCAGAGGTTGCTGACCCCTGTGGTGGGGCCTAAACGATTACTTGATTGACTGAAATTACAAGTTTGAGCTTAAAGGACTAACACAATAACAAGCATGAAATAACAATCTTGAGATGAATCGGCTAACAAAATAACAAGCATGAAATAACGATCTTGAGATTAATCGACTAATAACATAACAAGCGTGAAATAACGACCTTGAGATTAATCGACTAAGAAAACAAAAGTGAAATTACAACTAACAAAATAGCAAACGTGAAATAACAAGCTTGAGATTAATCGACTGACAAAATAAAAAGCGTAAAATAACAAGCTTGAGATTAATCGACTAACAAAATAAACGTGAAATAAGCTTGATATTAATCGACGAAAAAAATAACAAGTGTGAATTAACAAGATTGAAATTAATCGACTAAGAACATAAGCATAAAATGACAAGCTTGAGATTAATCGACTAAGAAAATAACAAGCATGAAATAACAAGCTTGAGATTAATCGACTAACAAAATAGCAAACGTGAAATAACAAGCTTGAGATTAATCGACTAACAAAATAGCAAACGTGAAATAACAAGCTTGAGATTAATCGACTAACAAAATAAACGTGAAATAAGCTTGATATTAATCGACGAAGAAAATAACAAGCGTGACTTAACAAGACTGAAATTAATCGACTAAGAACATAAGCATAAAATGACAAGCTTGAGATTAATCGACTAAGAAAATAACAAGCATGAAATAACAAGCTTGAGATTAATCGACTAACAAAATAACAAACGTGAAATAAGCTTGTTATTACTTGACTAAGAAAATAACAAGCGTGAATTAACAAGATTGAAATTAATCGACTAAGAACATAAGCATAAAATGACAAGCTTGAGATTAATCGACTAAGAAAATAACAAGCATGAAATAACAAGCTTGAGATTAATCGACTAACAAAATAACAAACGTGAAATAAGCTTGTTATTAATTGACTAAGAAAATAACAAGCGTGAATTAACAAGCTTGAGATTAATCGACTAAGAAGATAACCGTTAGTTGCAGCCTTTGTTTGCTTTTGGAGAAGAAAGAAGAATTCTACTTCACTGGCCTGAAATTGCAAAAAATATATATATATATATGTATATATTTACTTATTTAGACATGAAACACAATCTGGCGAAGCAATAGTAAGCAAGTTAGTGAAAGTTATCACTTTTAATTACGTCACTTCGGGGGTCCCGGCCACATCTGGCAGTTACATTGTGACTTCCAACACAAGTAATATGAGGTTCATATCTTCATTCTAGATTCTCATTTCCTGGTCAGTGACACTCCCATCCAGAATTTATCAATCTATCAATTTTTTGAAAATAATTTTCCTAATCTATGACACTTCTCTCATCTTCTCCTTCCTATCTGAACCCTTTCTATGTCTCTGCCGCCTCGAGCTAAATGAATCACACTCTCCATTTCTTTGCTGCCATATTTTCCTTCCCATTCCAGTCTGGTTCCATCAGATCCTACCCGTTTCTCCCTCCCTCATGTCCCCCTCGCTGGCTCGAGCGTCTAATTTCTCCGAGGAGATGCTGTCAGTCCGCTGCTCTCGGGGGCTAAGTGGTGCCCCCACCATGCACCAAGCACCCCCCGTTTCTCTCCTCGACCCCTGGGCCTGCTGCCGTTCCCTGGGCGAGATTATGTGGAGCTTAATTCCTTTTTCCACTCTCACCTGAAGTTTGGCAGGGCATGAAATAAGAGGGATTTAATGCAAATAAAAGTTTGAAGATGGGGGTGGAAGCAAGGCATATAGTGTATTGCATGTATACCCCGGTGATTAGTGGGATTTTGCTGCACATACATGGGTTATTTGTGCACATCTAATGTATAAAACAATGGTTTTTTTTAGGATTTTGATTTTCACACTTTGGCTCGCGATTAATCAGGTGCATTTTTTCATTTTTGTTGCAGTTATTTAATCTCTTCTGTGGTCTTTATAATTTGTATACATGTGTGTGATTGTACATGTATTAGTAGTAGCATTTTTCAGTAAGGAACATTAAGGAACATATTGTCCCACACGGTACACGTTAAGTGACGGACAGGAAGTGCTACTACCCATTCTCATTGTTCTACACCGGAAATGAACTACACTGCTTGTGAGTCACCATTATTTATCCAAATCATTATTTAGACGTCACAGACAGTCACCAGCGGCACTCAAGTGACACTTGTTGAAGATAAACTGATATCGCCAACTAGCTGTCTGGCATGTACATTACACTGTTTTTAGTCATCTTGCAGTCATTTTTGTTTCGATTTTATTTTGGATTTCATCACTAATCCCCCCATCCACTGAAGCATTCCATCTTTTTCCTTGCAATGTTTAACTAAACCGTGCAATGCATCTTGCAATGTCTCTGCCATTAAGGCACACTTTTCACTCCACAGCTTGTGAAAACACATGAAATATGCACAGTTCACCTGCAGTTATACGTAACACACTCATCATTCAACTTCAAGCTGAGCTTTAAAAAAATAAAAATGCAATGCAAAGCAACAACAAGCCAGAAATTCCACAGGTAGCTTGGCCTCTTTAAGTTGCCTTATAACTTATTTAGAAGAGAATACAGCACGCTCACAGGGAACTAATGTGCTTGAAACATTGCATTATTTATCAACCAAGCTCACAGATGCATATCTATGAAGGGTTAGTTTGCTTGATGGAAGTTAATTGGAGGTTGACAAGTAAACATGAATCATAATAAGAAAAGTCAATGACTGATTGGTGGATCCTCACCTGATAAAGCCTCCTTGGAAAAAGCAGAACGACAAGACGTAAAGAATCCGGATGACCTGTGGGAGCATCCTCCGACTCTGGTAATGTCTCCACGGTCACGTCGAAGAACTTAAAAAGAAGTAATATAATATTAATAATGTGACTTTGGTCAAATCAGAAAATCCACCGTGCACTGGGTGAGTGTAAGAGAATGTCAGCAGGCATCGTCTTTTTCTTTCTCGCACGCCTTCTCTGACTGAGCGCTCCTTTTGGGTTGGCTGAAAAACTTCTCCTCCTCCTCCTCCTCCTCCTCCTCCTCCCCTCCCTCCTCGTCCTCTTCCTCCCACACGCTCCGGGGGGGCTGAGCGCATTCACGCCGGTCGATGCGTGCTGCCAGGCGGATGTCTGTCAGGCAGTAGCTCGGTAGTTTTTGGCCCTCGATTGATAAAAAAAACAACAAAAAACAAGGAACCGGAACAGCAGGTTTTTGCATAGAAGGTGGTCTTGTGTGTAATTGAATCTTAATTAGGACGCGTGGTGTGCGAAGGGCGACATAAATTAGCTATTTGTGTAAGTTGTGTGTTGTATGTAGTTCTTGCTGCACTTCCTTGTTCTCGTGGAACGTCATCGGTGACGTCATCAAAAGACGTCATTTCGTATAAATATAGTTTAGTTGTATTGAAAGAAAATTTTGTGGTGAATGTGGTTATTTGCTGGAATAAAAATGTAATACAGCCTTAAGAATTTAGTGGAATTTTCGTAGCTAGAGCATAGAAAACGTGTTTATGACTTTTTAAATACAATCTTTACCATTACCATTACAAAGCTATTATTCTTAGTTTACATCTGAATTGTTATTGCTGGATTCATAAGCCTGCAGCCAGTCGGAATCAGCTGCAAAACATCTGCCCACTCATTTGACTCAAATAGAATCCCCCATCCTCTATAAATAATGACAATTATTTCACTTACAATTAGACTTGCAATCAAAGGGTAGTTAGAGGTTCCATCAGATATCAGAAACATTCTCCAAGTAGGAACCTAGTGTGGTCCATCACATGATAAATTGCTTTGTAGATGAGATACATGCCAGCAGGCTTTCAGACATTCAGCAGGCCAGGTTATAGATCAGCGTATGCACACTTTGAAAGCTTTTCTGTGTGTTGTGGATGAGCACAACGTGGGACATCACTCACAGAGTTCTACCATCAAATTGCCTCCATGTCAGTCATTCGTCTTTTCCCAGGATGATTTCGCGGAGCGGGGATGGCAGATATGTCACTCTTTTCTATTCATGGGGCAAGACTGAGCAGATTAACCTTTAGTCCGCGCCATTTCTCAGTCTTCTTGTTCCTATCTTCAGTGAGACCCACGTGTTAAAGATGTATTGGATTGCTCCGCTTTTATTCAGGAAGACAAAATACCTTCCTCCCCTTCATCCTAAATTAGGAATTGTACAATTTTATATTCTATATATTGTTTATAGACAACAACAAATATTCTACTATTTTAATAGTATGCATTTTTGACATTTTGTACAAGCTGGCTTGTTTTGCATCAAACGTTTGCATAGACACTTGTAGAATTGTGTTTTATTATTATAATTTTTTAAATCATAATTTGGAGTTAGACTTTGAATCAGTTACCACAAAACTTCTATATGAGATTAATAGCAATTAATTATGAGTTAACTATGGACAAAACTGAGATTAATAATCATTCATTACAAATGAATTCTTTTTTTTTAATTGACAGCCCTTTAGGGGGTTACCATGTTGGCCACACAGTCAGGAGATTGGGTTCGATTCTCCGCTTGGGCATCTCCATGTTCTCCCCGTGTGTGCTTGAGGTTTCTCCAGGGACTCTGATTTCCAAAACCATGCTAGGTTAATTGGCGACTCCAAATTGTCCATAGGTATGAATGTGAGTGTGAATGGTTTGTTGTCTATATGTGCCCTGTGATTGGCTGGCCACCAGTCCGGGGTGTACCACAGCTGGGATAGGCTCCAGCATACCCGCAACCTTCATAAAGACAAATGGCATAGAAAAAGGATGGATGAATTGATGACAGCTCTTATACTTATATAATATTAGAATAAATCAAATCTACTAGTTTATGCGGCTTCAGCAACTGTGACACTCATTGTCCAATCAGATGGGTTTTCCTGTAAATTAACATTTGTGTAATGTGGTCATAGTTATGACTAATAGACGCTTAGTCCAAATATGTAAAAACTCACATAAAGTGCATTTTTAAAAACATTGTAGAATGGAAATCTACATTACGCTAGTCATGAAATAACAAAAAATGCTGAAAATGTCAAAAGCTTTCCTCCATAACCTTAAACCCCGCCCTCATGGTCGCCTTGCAGATTAATAGTAGTCGTCCTTGCAAAATAAGGTCACTTTCCAGTTGTGGCAATCACTCTGGCATGTCCATCAATAATGTGCTTGGTCTTAATATAACCAAAGGGGGGCTATATGCTTGCTCTTTAATAGACGACTCGACCTTCGACGCACACTTGACCCACCAATGATGTCATCATTACATGTGCATAAAAAATAACCGAAGCGACTATGGAGGATTTCCTTTATGTGCAGAAAAATGACTATTCAGCCTGCCAGACAGTCCCAATCTCCAGCTCCTAAGCCACCCCTGAGGGTTTGACCTGCAGCAGCCTGTTTGTGGTCCGTCCTCTTCCTTATCCTTACTTTCTGTCTAAATAACATTCTGCATGACGGTTGGTCTGCTGTGTGCAGCCACCCATGCTGTTTATCACCTCAAGAGATTATCCTTGGAATGTTTTAAAGGAACTTAGAGTGGAGATGACGATGTTGGCAGTGTTGCTGTGCAGGTTTGATAAGATTCTAGTAACTTTTTACACTTTTCTCATTATTGCACACATAGCTATTTTCATAGATGTAGTCTGGGTTGTATTTGTTTTGAACACAAGTTACACTGGCAATAAAAGAATAGAGAATGTATCATGATAGATAGCCTAAGCAGTGATGAAAATTCATTCATTCATTCATTTTCTACCGCTTTTTCCTCACGAGGGTCACAGGGGTGCTGGAGCCTATAACAGCTGTCTTTGGGCGAGAGGCGGGGTACACCCTGGACTGGTGGCCAGCCAATCACAGGGCACATACTATAGACAAACAACCATTCACACTCACATTCATACTTATGGACAATTTGGAGTGGCCAATTAACCTAGCATGTTTTTGGAATGTGGGAGGAAACCAGAGTACCCGGAGAAAACCCACGCATGCACGGGGAGAACATGCAAACTCCACACATTGACGGCCGAGGGTGGGTGATGAAAATGATTATTTCTTATTTATAAATAAATGCAGCATATACGGTATATTCCACAAATAATTCTTTATTAAAACCATGGTTTGCATTTTAAATTGAGCTGGCCATTGTGTATTCTGCAGCAGATACAGTTGTAGCATGTTGGACACTCACATGGATAGAATATGTATTTGGATAGAAATCCCTCGGTGGTAGCCAGATGCATAAATGAAGGAGGAAAAAAAGCAACTCCTGAACTCCTGACAGAGCCAACTATGTGTCCTCATGCATTACACATCCATTCAATTTGTATGGCTGGCCAAGCTGCCAGAATCACAGCCCATCCACACACACACAAAAAAAGCTTTTGACAGAGTGAAAGCTCGTTTCTACAAAGCACAAATGATGAGTCAGTCAGCCAAATCATTGGAAGATTACACTGTCACACAAGCATAATGTTGGCTCCGCGTTTTATTTCATGTAAGAAAGTAAAGCCAAAGATTGTCTTGTGAATCCACAACACGTTCTGTACGTCACTGCCGTCCTCATTGCAAAGAACCACCGGAATGACAATGGGCACCAAGCTGTCACGGTCATATTATTTGTAGGAGTCTGCTTGGGTTTTGGCTGTTTTTTGTTGTTGCTTTTTTTGCTGCAAAACAACAGGTGACTGCCCGGGAATATCTCTCTGCAGTTTCGCTGTGGTGATCAAAAGTGCTTCGATCTGGCGTCAACCCGTTTTTTTTCCCCCCATGGTCATTGGATCGCAAGTTTCAAAACAATCAAAAGTACATTTTTTTAAAACATAATGAGCCTTCAAAACACACACGTAATGTATTTAAACTAGTGCTGATTAATTAGTACTGATTAAGAAAATAGTCAATCTCATGTTGACTCTGTGGTTAATCTTGTTACATCACAATTCGGATTTTTTTAAATTGGTGCTGCCATGAGTGGCTGCCTTTTAGGCATCCATCCGTCCATCCATCCACCTGTCCATCTGTCCATTCATCCGTCTGTCCATCCATCCATCGATCCGTCCGTCTGTCCATTCATCCGTCAGTCCGTCCATCCTTCCGTCCAACTGTCCATTCATCCATCCATCCTTCGGTCTGTTCATCCATCCGTCCGTCCATCCATTCTTCCATCCGTCTGTCCGTTCATCCATCCGTCCGTCCATCCATCCGTCCATCCGTCCGTCCGTCCGTCCGTCCGTCCGTCCGTCCGTCCATTCTTCCATCCGTCTATCCATCCATCTATTCCTGCATCCATCCATCCGTCCGTGCATCCATCCATCCATCTGTCCATCCGTACATCCTTCCTTCCATTCATCCATCCTTCCATCCGTCTGTCTGTTCATCCATCCGTCCATCCATCCTTTCATCTGTCCGTTCGTCTGTCCATCCATCCATCCAGCCTTCCATCCGTCTGTCCGTTCATCCATCCGTCCATCCATCTTTCCATCCGTTTATCCGTCTGTCCATCTGTCTATCGGTCCGTCCATCTATCCGTCTGTCCGTCCATTCGTCTGTCCATCCATCCATCCATCCATCCTTTCATCTGTCCGTTCATCTGTCCATCCAGTCATCCATCCGTCCATCCATCTGTCCATCTATCCAGCCAGCCATCCATCCATCCATCATCTGTCCATCTATCCATCCATTCTTCGGTCTGTTCATCCATCCGTCCGTCCATCCATTCTTCCATCCGTCCATTCATCTGTCCATCCATCCATCCTTCCATCCATCTGTCTGTTCATCCATCCGTCCGTCCATCCTTTCATCTGTCCGTTTGTCTGTCCATCCATCCATCCATCCTTCCATCCGTCTGTCCGTTCATCCATCCGTCCATCCGTCTTTCCATCCGTCTATCGTCTGTCCATCCATCCGTCCGTCCATCTATCCGTCTGTCCGTCCATTCGTCTGTCCATCCATCCATCCATCCATCCATCCTTTCATCTGTCCGTTCGTCTGTCCATCCAGTCATCCATCCGTCCATCCTTCTGTCCGTCCGTCCATCCGTCTGTCCATCTATCCAGCCAGCCATCCATCCATCCATCTGTCCATCTATCCATCCATCCATCCATCCATCCAGCCATCCAGCCGTCCATCCATCCATCCATCCATCCCATCACACATTTACCTTGGGCTTAATTAAGTATCTAAGTATCACTGTATTTATTGAAGTACTACAGCTGGCTTGGCAGTAAGCTGGTTGCTTACTACTGTACTATGGTCTCCTGTCAGTGCAACAAACGTAGCTTTGGCCAGCTCGTCCAACTTTGTTGCCTTTTTATTTTCATAAAGTAAACATTTTGTCTAATCAAAACTCTTTAAATAAATCACAATATAGAAAGTTGTACATTTTTATGGGGCACAAACATCCGTTCAAAACAAAGTGCCAAGTATGAAAGTCTGACGAATTAGAAACTGGACTCATTCAGCACATCACCCCTGAGCGCTTAATATTTGAATGCATGAACACCCCCCTTAACCAGTGCCTTCATTGCAAACTACAGATTTACAATTGAAAGGGGACACACTGAGCTAGCTAGCTTGTTGCTGTGTGGCACGTGCCTATATCATTATCGGCAGAAAAACCAATACCGGCATGAATGGATATCCCTAAAATCCTTAAATCTAACCTGATTAAAAACTCTTACTTTATTGAAACATGGAGAAGGGATTTGAATTAAAAAAACACTCTTCGCCCGTTTGGGACATGTTGTGACAATTGTGACGGATGGATGTTGTGATGTACTAAATTTGTTAAGCATGTTTGAAATGAACAAAACAATGATCATAACCCGACATCGCGTGTGTATCCATCAAAGTGCATTCCCCTCAAGCAGACTAAAAATACGTACCAGTGTCCATTTTCCCCTCTCTGTCCTTTGAAGGCATGAGTAACTCTTTCTTTGACCCACCCGTCACAGGACCAGGGCATCCCACTGATCGCTCCGAGCAACTGCAATGTACCTGCTCACACTTGACCTCAAGCTTAGATGTATTTTTAAACGCTGGCACAGATAGATGGGCACACTAACCGGAGTGCAGAAGGTCAAACTTTATTGACAAACATGGAATATAGTGA
Organism: Doryrhamphus excisus; assembly: GCF_037039965.1. Lineage (NCBI taxonomy): Eukaryota > Metazoa > Chordata > Actinopteri > Syngnathiformes > Syngnathidae > Doryrhamphus > Doryrhamphus excisus. Next base: position 1,630,431 of record NC_136379.1, read on the forward strand.
CACAAGCTAAATGGGCCACTGGGGGAAGGAGGGTGGGGGCCACATTTTCTTTCAGTACTCCTGAGTTGCTTTGGAACGAGGTTGATGGTTTGTTCTCAACAAGCTGTTCTTTTCTGTCTTTGTGACACATTGCTTGTACGGTGAGCAACCAAGCCTCATAGACCCTCTGGTCGCACAAATCAATACACAAGTGCAACGACACGAAAAGCTGAGATTTAAAGGTAGATGGCACGACTTTACATGGGAATTGATTCCACAAAATGTTGAAGAGTACACAACTTGAAACATTTAAATTATTTAAAGGGGACCTATTATGCTTTTTCAGATAATGAGATCTGCGCTTTGGGAAGTGAGCCCTGAAAAACGGTTGTGAATGGATGGTTTCAGAGACTTTTTTCAACACTGGCTCCCTGTGACATCACAGGAAGCACCACGTCCTTATATGGGCGTGCCAGGGTACGCCTGCCCTCCACCCTGCTCTGCTGTGCAAGATTTCTTTGTATTAGCGCTGTGTTTATTTTGTGTAAGTAAGTGGTTGTCTGTGAAATAGTAGTAGTTGTAGTAGAAGAGAGCGTCTTACCTCAAAGTAACCCATGTCAGTGGGTCTACCTGAGTGTTTAAACTGCAAAAAATCACAGGGCACATATAGACAAACAACCATTCACACTCACATTCATACCTATGGACAATTTCTGAGTGGCCAATTAACCTAGCATGTTTTTGGAATGTGGGAGTAAACCGGAGTACCCGGAGAAAACCCACGCAAACTCCAGGAGAGGAGGAGAACATGCAAACTCCACACAGAGATGGCCGAGGGTGGAATTGAACCCTGGTCTCCTAGCTGTGAGGTCTGCACGCTAACCACTAGACCGCCGTTCAGTCATTTATTATCAATTCCTATACCATCAAATTTAGAAAGTTGGGTTCAGCAGTTGTCCAGAAGTACTCAAGAGCGCTCGGGAGTGTGAACAATCATAGTGGAGTGTGTATGCCCGGAGGTGAGCTGTGGGTGGAATAAATTCAAACAGACACTTCGGAAATCCAAGGAAATACAGCTGGAATAGGTACAGATTCTGGAGGATCGAGAAAGATTTCTGTGCGGGTTATTGTGTGTAGCTGCTCCATAGGAGTCCAAATGGGTGGAATGTCACCCCAAGAAGGCCATAGCAAATCTGTCATTTCGAAGTTTGTGCTGACGTTAAGTAAGTTGTGGTAACTGATTCAAAGTCTAACTCTAAATTATGATTGAAAAAAATTATAACTATAAAACACAATTCTACAAATATGCAAACATTTGATGCAAAACAAGCCAGCTTGTAAAAAATTCATACTATTAATATAGTAGAATATTTATTGTTGTATATAAACAATATGTAGAATATAACATAGTACAATTGCTAATTTAGGATGAAGGACAGGAAGGTATTTTGTTTTCCTGAATAAAAGCAGAGCAATCCAATAAATCTTTAACACTGGGTCTCACTGAAGAGCCAATCACAGGGCACATATAGACAAACAACCATTCACACTCACATTCATACCTATGGACAATTTGGAGTGGCTAATTAACCTAGCATGTTTTTGGAATGTGGGAGGAAACCGGAGTACCCGGAGAAAACCCACGAATGCACGGGGAGAATAATGCAAACTCCACACAGAGATGGCTGAGGGTGGAATTGAACAATGGTCTCCTGGCTGTGAGGCCTGCGTGATAACCACTTGACCTCCGTGCAGCCCAAAACATGCAACATTTTTTGCAAATATGTACAACATTGTTGTCAGTTTTGGCATTTTACAACAATTGTTTGCATTGGGAAACTAATTCTTATATGATATTATGATACAGTGATATTTGTGTCATGTGACCAATGGTTGCGCAATAAAGAACACATGTATGATTTCCTTCAATGCTGGTGCCAGCAACTCACACAGTGGTTTGTACACATAAAATGGGCATACAAAAAGTAAGTGACAACCATGTGACCATTTTTTGTCATTACCAGCACATGGACTCGGCCATATTGAAAAGGGGAGTACTGTCATATCTGTGATGTGCTTGTTTCTTTTTAATTGTGTCCCCATTTTTAACGGCGCACGGAGAGCGTGGAGGAGTTGTCATGGTGAAATACAACTCCAGCTGTGTTGACTTGAACGTGGCGCTTTGCGGCAATAAGGAGCGCCATACTGCCTCCGCCCACAGAGCTCATTTAGATCCTCACATACTCAGATGCTATAAAATATGTTCTCGAACGATCGGAGCGTGTGTGTGTGGTTTGGGTGAGTTTGTTGTTTTCAAGACTTGTCCTACTTAGTACTTGCTCCACACACATAAAGTACCCCATGGCACCTTCTTATACTGCGAGGGTGTGATGGAAAACCATGGAACACAAACCAATGCATTAAATTTTAATTAGCTACCAGAAGCAAAGAGTTAAGAAATCTTCCATCTTGGTCGTCTTTCTTTTCCAAGCACAGAGTCTAACAGGATATGTGCTGTGGGATTTTTTTTTTCTCTGCAGCTGTCTCCTTGTACCTTTTTGAATTAATCATTGTTGGAATTAATCATGTATGCTTTGAACTTCATGGCGGCTCAGACATATAATTCACAATAGCATGACACAGAGGCACCGTGGATCCATTTATAACTTGGGCCATCCTTGGGGAAAAATCCCTTACCCTCTATTTATAGTGATGATATAGTTCGGAATACAGCACTACCTTGGTTTCCGTTATTTTCATTACAAAAGGACCGACGAAAACCACAACCTGCAAAAACCCGAGCTAAAGTTCCCAATAAGAAATAATGAAAATCAAATAAATCTGTCAGACACCCAGAGATATTAACCGAAAATACATTTTGTAGAGAATAATTGTAGTTTTCCATGCAGAACCTAACAATGTGAAATAATTCTAAATAATGAATGAATGGAAGTTACTGTTAATGCAAACTGTGCATGCATCCTGGCGAGATGGAATCCGGTTGTGTTTTTCACCTTCTTTATCAAAGTGCTGGCACTCACAAATGTCTTTGGCCCCATGGCGGGTTATTTACAAGTTGACAAATCAAAATTTAAAAAAAATGCACAAACAGTGAGTCAACAACACAGAAGGTTCTTTGTTTGGCCACTTTTTCATTGAACGGTACAGTACACTGCAAAAAGTCTAGCTTGTTGTGTGCAAAATTGTACAAAAACGGAGGCAAAATTTAGGAAACAAAAACTGAATCATACCCCAAAAACATGGCGGTACGAAAACCTACTTGAAGTCTAACATGACTTCAAAAGACGCATTCAAAATGCATTTTCTACCACTTATTCTCACAAGGGGTGCTGGAGCCTATCCCAGCTGTCTTCGGGCAAGAGGCGGGGTACACCCTTGACTGGTGGCCAGCCAATCACAGGGCACATATAGACAAACAACCATTCACACTCACATTCATACCTATGGACAATCAGAATCAGAATTGCCTTTATTGTCATTGTAATTGCGAAATTTGAGTGCAACGGTGCATTTTGTACAAAGTAAAAATAAAAATAAGGAAAAAAATTAAAATAAAATAAGGAATAAGAATATAAATATAAAAGTGGCAGGTGCTGTTGCTGTTCAGAATAAGTGTAAATATATGTACATCAAAAACAATAACCTACACGGTAACAAAATTGGAATTGCAGTAAACAAAATGTAGTATTGCACATATTGTACCTGAGTTTCACTTGAATGATGAATCCTATTGCCAATTAACCTAGTGGCCAATTAACCTAGCATGTTTTTGCAATGTGGGAGGAAACCGGAGTACCCGGAGAAAACCCACGCATACACGGGGAGAACATGCAAACTCCACACAGAGATGGTCGAGGGGGGAATTGGACTCGGGTCTCCTATCTGTGAGGCCTGTGTGCTAGCATACATTTAATACAGATATGCTCAAAGTTTTATAAACAATGATCAAATGGTCATTGACTTATTGACAATAAGCAAAACCTGCATAGAACTGTGTGAAAAATGTCAAGTCCACCATATGGCGTATTTGTGAAAAAAATAACACACACAGGGATATGCACGATATGACAAATATTCACCGTTTTGTGTGCAGCGGCTCAGGAGTTGAAGAGTTAGCTTGCACAAACAAAACCAGTGAGCATGATGCAAGTCTACTTTCAGCCGGCTCCAACTTTCAAAGCGTATAAACTGAGCGTTAACAGCTTTTTCTTCATCATATTTTCATTTGAAATGTTTCCACAAGTCAAAGTGCCACCACAAATTGGCTGCGGAACAAATCAGGCAGAGTGAAATTGAGCCCATTTAAAAAGAGTTGATTGGCCCCCGTGTGGCCCCAGGTGCCTGAATCTTAACAGGTTGGTTTGCGTTCATTTACAACTGAAGCAAAAGGTGCTGTTTTTTGTGGGTTTTTTTTTTTTTTTGGAGTCGATACCGCTGCTTTTTAAAAAACCTTGCTTGTGAAAATGCAGTTCTTCCACCTGTAATGAAAATAGCATCTTAACCTGGTTACGTTTCTACCATTTAACTTGTGAAAAGGAGTAGGAAGAAACAAAGTTTAGATAATCTTACCCCTGGATTAGAAAATAAAATGAATGCATGCGCAAAACACAAAATAAACGATTATAAGCAGAAAGTTGAATTGTTGATTATATCAAGCTATCACACTACAGTTGAATATGCTCTACTATTATTTAATAAACATATTTCTACATTTCTGACCTATAACTGTTGTTAGAATGTTGTAGTTTGTAGAAGTTTGGGGTGACTCTGAACTCTAGGTTTCAACGTTTTTTTCCAACACTGGCTCTCTGTGATGTCACAGTAAGCCAAACTTCCTGATATGGGCGTGTCCGATACAATCTCAACAAGCTGTTAGCTGAGGGTGGAACTGAACTCGGGTCTCCTAGCTGTGAGGCCTGCGTGCTAACCACTCCTCGGCATGGCTGCAGCAGGCATCTGGTTATGTCTGATTATCGCTCATCATGTCAACTATATTAAGTAATACGAGTAACCAAAGGTGACTACAGGGATGCAATTTATTGTAAAAAAAATTACTTTTTTAGAAAGTCATAAACAGGTTTTCTATGCTCTATGAAAATATTCCATTTATTAATATTGAATGCTACTTCTCATCGTGCTTGGGGCTGGAACCAATTAACAGACATAAGTATATTTATTTTATCAAATATACGAGCATGCTCGCAACCATTTGTGTATTTAGCATGCAAACATATACAGTAAGTTTTGTATTGATTGAAAATATGATCAAAGTATATCCAAGTTCCAAGGTGAGACGCACAACCATATTGTCCAAGATGAGCGTAATATCTATTAATATTCACACTTTGTGCCTTCTGAAGTAACGGTTTTGTTAAATAGAATGACATTTATGATATTGAAGTCAAAAGTACCTCCTTTGTTTTTACCACAAACGTGGCATCCATCCTCTGGGACCTATCTCGCTGTCAAATGTGTACGTTAAAAAATATTTATAACTTTCTTAAACCTTTTCATGAAGCCCAAAAAACACCTTTTTAAGACTTTCACGTTGTCCAAGATTATGCTGCCCTGCAGAGGCACCTGCGGGATGTTCTTTGCAGAATAACTTGACATTCAGACTTTATCTCTCAGGCTCCTGGCTTGCTCTCCGGGGGATACCGGAGGAACATGCTGAGGGTCTTGAGAAAAACAGCTGCTCTGGCCTCCATGCCGAGATATCCTGGCACATCCCAAGACAGAACTGATGCCGGCTGTGCAGCCTGTTGCATGTTCTTACAACAGACGTACTCGGAGTAGTACTGCTTTTCTGTGTTTTTGCATTATTCTGCTAACTCAAAGACAACAATGTAAACATAATGTCTACTGTGGGTTTGTGTGATGCATAGTCCATTATAAGCATTATTTCCAAGGCACTGACTAGCCCCCGCACCATATGAGTTATGCCGGCTGTCTAACTTGTCGTCTTTGATGGAGTAACAGTCACAACATTATGATGTTAATGCGCGCACACGGCTGCCGATCAATGCTGAGGCGGAGCTCCGCAAAACCCCAGCGCGCCATCACTATTGTTTTAGATGGCCCGAATCGCTCTCGCTCTTTCCTTGCTAATGAATACAAAGTGCAGTGTAAAATTGAATAAACTCCAAACAACTCAAATGGAAATTCAATAAAAAAAAATAAGTAAATGGGGCTTTTGTGTGTGCCCGGGGACATGGGTCTAATCCTTTAATTAGACGTAATGTTCCCACGTTGTTTTTTCTTCATTTTGTGAAAAGACAACAAAGGTATACCCTTGTGCCAATGTAAGAATGTAGGATTTCATACAAAACATTAATAGACATTTTTAGCTTTCTTGAAAATGTGCCAAGTATCGTGCCTTAAACGCACCATATTATTGCTACGCTGGGTGGCACTGGTGCCAGGTGTTGAGCAGAGACCAAGGCAAATGTATAAAAAAAAAAGCAAGGAGAAGGAAAAACAAAAGACGCTAGTAACAGAAGGTCACTGGGAAGCTAAAAGTACAAACAAAAGAGTACAAAGTAGCAAATAAGGATTTACAAAGTTGTTCAACTACTTCTAGCAAAAATACGAGTACAAGGCAGAGAGGCAAAAAGGTCAGGAGCAAAAATGAAGCGTGCAATGTGCAGGCAGGACGAGGCAAGACTAGGTAAACGATCCGACGGTAACAATGGAGGTGGATTGGTATATGAAGGCCTAATTAATGGCTGATGGGCAACAGTGTGCAGACCAGGAGAACAAGGCAGGAGTTCGCTCCAGGACAGAAAATCGACAACAGGGGGCAGCAGACCAAAACGAGTGACATTCATTCATTCATTTTCTACCTGCTGGAGCCTATCCCAGCTGTCTTCAGACTAGTGGCCAGCCAATCACAGGGCACATATAGACAAACAACCATTCACACTCACATTCATACCTATGGACAATTTGGAATGTGGGAGGAAACCGGAGTACCCGGAGAAAACCCACGCTATGGCCGAGGGTGGAATTGAACCCTGGTCTCCTAGCTGTGAGGTCTGCATGCTAACCACTCAACCACCGTGCCGCCAAAACAAGTGACAATTATAGTACTGTAAAGTCTCGTTATATCGATATCGGTTAAAAAGAATTACTACTTATTACGATACTATTTTCATTTCCCGGCAAATTTCTAGTCTTTTATGATATAATTAGCTCCGTTAGTACGATACCTGGTTATTATGATAATCCGGTTACTACGATGCCCTTTTCATCTCCCGCCAGCCAATTTGGTCTGCTTATATCGATACAAAAGCAGCTTAAATCAATCTTTGCTTAAGGATTTCAATACCAAAAAAGAACACGGCGAACGGCTGCTTCCAGTCAACTTTATTTTTCACACTACCACCACCTCCGGGTGGCAACACCTTCCCTATCGATAGTTCCGGGGTGAATTATGTCCCGGTAACCGGTAATCACTACAGCGTAAGTTTATTTTTATTTACTGTAGTACAAAATGTATTGTAGTACAAAAGCATGCTAGATACGCAATCCATGAACTCAAGGAGAAAATTACATGCCATATCAAAGATCCGCCCACTTTTAATGCAGTTCGGCGCAGGATCGGATATATGGATAGTCCGGTTATATCGGTATTTTTTCCGACTCCCGAGAATATCGATATAACGAGACTTTATGTATTACTACTGTATCTACTGTATTTTTAAAACATTAATTAAGTGACAGATGCTTTTTACAGGTTTAAAATTGATTTTAGTAAGCCCGAATGGGGACACACCCGACTGCGGGTCTCCAACAAGGTTCAACAGTTTTCAAAAAACATTTTTATTATTATATAACTGCCAAATACATCTATAGACTTATTTTCAAATACTAATATTGAGTGCCAAAGTAGCGTCAAAGAAGTGAGACCAAAATGTGGTGCAGATCCTGCAGCTGCACCAGCTAAACTGAAGTACTCTTGAGTATATAAAAATGTACATGCATGCACACTCACATGTCCATTGTGTCACACATAGTACACGTCTATAGTCAGTCACTGGTCTGCTTGAATTTGCTTCTCTGCAGAAAAAGCCCAATTTTCTCTGTTTTTTGGTTAAAATCAGGTATTTTTTATGTTCTACTGAACACCCAAAAAGGCTGGAAACAAACTTTTTTTCTGATGAAATAAGAGAGTAAAGTTTCTTTACATAGTTTCAATGTTTATGCAGTTCAAAAAGTCAATATTCTGTGGGTCTTGAAAGTTCAGCACAAATACCCCAAACTTCTGGCAGTGTGGAGCTGTCTTCTCTGTAAATGGCTGACAGTCAGTGAGTTACTAAATCATGTTTTTGTGGCAAAATACGGCCTATAGGCTGATGGTAATGATTAATGAATACAGCCTATTATTAGTCAAAACATGCATATTTGCACCAATGTCTTTTTTGACTAAATTAAGCATAACAAAGGCTAAATGAACTAAAATGCTAACAAAGTGTATTCTACACTCGGTATTAGTAAAGCTACTGTAATGTTTGGTGAGACATGCAATCACCAAACTCGATCGCCAGAACAACAAACTTTTATTGCAGGTTTGAATTATATCACAATAGGCAAAACAATACCTAATAGAAATATCTATTAAAAGCATGGGTTAGTGTTGTGGCGGTAACCTATGGCAGGATGAAACTCAACTCTGAACCCCCGACATCACTTCCTGTCCACCACTCACTCTGCTCTCCGCGGTAAAACATTCATAGCAACAAGCACAAGTCTGATTTACGTCTTATTTATGCTTTTTATGTCTTACTATATGAAGTAATATGAGTATAAAGGTGACTATAGGGATGTTAGTCATGTCTTGAGGTCTCTAATAATGTTGAAAAAAACATATTTCAAAAGGTCATAAACAGGATTTCTGTGGTCTACCTACCAAAATTCCTTCATTCATTCATTTTCTACCGCTTATCCTCACGAGGGTCGCGGGGGTGCTGGAGCCTATCCCAGCTGTCTTCAGGCGAGAGGCGGGGTACACCCTGGACTGGTGGCCAGCCAATCACAGGGCACATACGTATAGACAAACAACCATTCACACTCACATTGGATATTATGAGTATAAAGGTGACTATAGGGGTGTTAGTCATGTCTTGAGGCCTCTAATAATGTTAAAAAAACATATTTAGTAGCTTAAATCAATCTTTGCTTAAGGATTTCAATACCAAAAAGGAACACGGCGAACGGCTGCTTCCAGTCAACTTTATTTTTCACACTTCCACCACCAGAGCACAGCACACACACCGATTCCCGCACTTCCTGGTTCACAGGTCATGCTCAACCCGCCCCACATAGCTGGCCAAACACATGCCTGCAACAGAAGAGCCAACTGCGTTCGTGGTTTCTCTCGTGTGTATAGATTCTATACACCACGAACGCCAGCATGTACATATGAAAAACAGTGATTATTGCAAGCGATAAAAAGATATCTGAATACAACACAATTAAATACATGTATTTGTACGCTTGTGTCTTCGTTGGAATAGGTGTGTATGCCATGTCAGTTGGTTCTGGAAGCAGCCGTTCACCGTGTTCTTTTTTGGTATTGAAATCCTTAAGCAAAGATTGATTTAAGCTGCTTTTGTATCGATATAAGCAGACCAAATTGGCTGGCGGGAGATGAAAAGGGCATCGTAGTAACCGGATTATCATAATAACCGGGTATCGTACTAACGGAACTAATTATATTATAAAAGACTAGAAATTTGCCAGGAAATGAAAATAGTATCGTAATAAGCAGTACTTCAATATAACCGATATCGATATAACGAGACTTTACTGTATGTGATTCTCAGAGTGATGCACATTGAAATAGTAAGAACACAAACCTAAACCACTATCCACACATCATTCCTTATTCTTGTCTCTATGGCAACCATTGGTTTTCGAGCCCCCCTCCCTGAAATCCCAGCATCTATCTAAACACACCCTCTGTACAGTATAATATGGCAATAAACCCATGTCGCTGCTTTTATCTATAAAAGCATTTCCCCCCACTCCACAGTAGAAGCAAATCACACTCAAACGTTCCATCATAACTATAACTATATTACAGGTTGACCCTCTTCCAAATGAATGGTGTGTTCATGGTGCACGCCAGCTTGCAAGCAGCTGTGAATATCAACAGCGGCCGTGTGGAGGGGGAAGGAGGGGGGGGGGGGGGGTGCGATTGCAATCGTGCCATAAAGTCTTTTTGCTGGCTTTCACGTGCCACTCTGGCAATCATGATGAAAACATCGGCACGCGGAGATGCACAATAAAGTTCCCTGGCGCTGTGCGGTCATGAGATGAAGCCCAGGGTTTGGCAGTAAAGTAGATGTCATGTGTTCAACCCCCCACCCCCACCCAAACACACCCACCCCTGAGGGCTTGTTTCACAAGATGCATGCACTTAGTAGTCTTAGTAGTCGTCTTTCTCTGCTCGATATTGATGCTTTTCCACGAGCTAACAAAGCTAAGAAATGTTTTTTTTTTCACACCAATTTTGCATCCTCCTATGCAAAGTGGCACCTGTGGCAAAACAAATGGGATGTGCTCAGTATCCAGATGACAAAATAAACAGCAAATGCCTTTCTGGGTGCTGCATTCATACGAAGATAAATAAATAAAAATAAATACTCGGGTACATTTTCATTCCTAGCTGCTCATGAATTTGGAACGCACTTGCCTAAGTGAGCTCATTTAAACTTTACACCAGTGGTCTCAAACATGCGGCCCGCAGGCCAAATGTGGCCCGCAGGACACTAGTTTGAGGCCCCCGCCTTGATATGAAAGTTTAATGTTTGTTTGTTTGTTTGATATGGATGCTGTATGGTATCATGTACCCAGAAAAAAATATTACGTTTGATTAATGTTCATGTTGAAGGTTAAATAACTGTTAATAGTTATCCTCCCTATCCGTGTGGAAGTGGTAAGTTGTTGGCTATTTAAGTTTAAAGGAAATAACTTGATGGCTACCTTCAGGATTTCATTGTTTGTGGAGTTATGTCATTGATAATAGTGATGTATTAATCCAAGCTAAATTGGGATTCGAACAGGTGTAGAGTTGGTCTTACCTGGGGATATTACCAAGGGAGTCACCTGCAGGAATGTTTGGGGAGGAGCCGCCATGAGTCTTTGGGTTTTATAAGTTTGGTGATGTCATTAGTGACATCATGAGACCATACCATGTACTGGGGATGGGGGGGGGTGCTTGTAAGGTTGGATGGGTATTTAATCTTGGGTTCGGGTAAGGAAATATGTGTATGGGTTCATGTTTTATGGAGATTAGTAGTAGCAGTGGGGTTGCGTCAGATGATGGTGTTGAACTTTCATGATTAGATGTGTTTTGTAGACTAACTTATGGACCAAAGTGGGACATTCTGGCCAGATTGGGAGCCCTATAAGACGGGCAGCTGGGGATGTAGGGGTAGGGGGCTGCAGAATTGGATTTCAGTTTTTCAGTTTTTTTCAGTTTTTTTTTCCAATTTATTTTTTTTTTTATTTTTAGTGTTTTCCATAAGTTTCTCTGCCAAGCTAAATAAATGTGCCTAGACTGGGCGAACTGCAAGTCTGCCTCCTGAATTGTTTTGGCCTTCGGACACACATTACGACAACCGCTTATCAAAGACAGCGTGATGAAAAAGCGGTAGAAAATGAATAAATGAATGAATAAAAAAATAACAGTAATAATATTTTTTCATGCAAATACGCCACTGGTTCCGAGAAAGTGTGTATTCAGGTACATTTGAGCATAGCAAAAATAATTTAACCTTCATTATATTGTTTGTGGAATTCTTTACCTCCAACATGGACTAGTAGGGACTTAAACCAGCACACTGCCTTTCAAGTTATATTTTTTTCATGAATTCAGCCTAAGCAAACTTGTCTAAGAAGCATACTGTACAGTGTGACCTTTCACTCTCTCCATGCACTAGATGTTTTCCATCACCTCTGACTCATGTTCGGGTTTGAAACAAGTTAATTGCATCCCTGGGCAGTGAGCAGCTGGGAATAAATATCCGTTAATTGAGTCATTTTCTTAATTCCGACTCATTGGGAAATCACATAGGTTCCAAATAGCTTTCGGTGACATCCAGCAGAGTTGAAAATTATATTTGACCAGAGGAGTTGAAAAGCAGCTGAAGTATACGAGTGACACAAGGCTCCAATTAAACGGGATCATAATCTCCGACGCCCACGCGTTTCTCCCGCGATACATACATTACAGAGATTGGACAGGGCTTAATTCCACCGTATAGTAGCAAAGCGCTCCATGGCTATAACCTTGGACGATAAGTTGATAAGACGTTTCACTCCGGCCCTTACATAACCATCCTCCAATTGCCATTTGGACCATAATGTGCTAACAGTGATGGAGTTTTTTATTGCTGAAGTGTCACTAGCGGCGCAAGGAAACTGATTTTAAATGCACAATAAGTGCAAGTAGTAACACAAAAGGGGAAACTGCATACTTACATGCTTAACGATTTCATTAAAGCCGCAGTAAGGAACAGTTAAGGGTTTCATTTTCACTTCAGGGCTCCCAATGACAGACTAGTAGTGTAATGCTAACACATGCTAAATGCTAACATAACCATTTATGTTATAACACTAGGTCTTGAAATGAGCACATGACTCTAAACAGTGTAATTAGCCGTGACGCTACATGCTACCACAACATGAGCTGAAGAAACCAAGTAAATGAAGGCGCATGCTAAATGCTAACACGATAACATTATGTCTTGAAACCAGCACTTTGCACTATTCTAAACAACGTAATCGCCTGTGATGCTAGCAGTGCTACCACAGTATGAGATGACAAATCCAAGTTAACAGTGCTATTAGCAATGACACGAGTGCTAACACAACATTAGTTTTGTATACCACCTGTCATGCGCTGCGCCTGCGCCGCTCATTTGCATACTAACAGTGATTGGTTGTTTTGGATTGGATGAGTGATAAGTGGAGCTTTCTTGTGCTTCTCACTTCTAAAATGTCGGTTGGGGGGGGCTAGCCTTTTATTTAGGGAGGTGCCCCCCCCCCCCCCCCCCGCCGCCCCAGGGTAGAGCCAGGTTGAGTTCCCAAAAAAGTACATGCTGGTTCAAACGGTTTCATTAAATAGGGGTTGCTGTCATTGTTTTGTTCCACTGAAATGTGTGCGACGCTGCTTGTGAGGTTTTGCACTGTGCATGGTGCGCTTCGCCTGCGCCAAGAACAGACCAGGTCGGACCTGGCGATCTTTCAGGACACCTTTGGCATGATCACCAAAATATCACTGCACCAAACTGAACATGTGGACACCTCCCCTGGTGCGCCACCACGCCCACCTCGGCGCACAACCCATTTGTCTTTGAATATTAGCATGCGAAATCTAACACTATGTATCGAAATAAACATTTCTGCTCATGCTAACGAAACATCAGTGTTGTCCTGGCTGGTCCATGTATATTAAAGATCGCTAATACAAGGGATCCAGGCTTGCTAGGCAACACCAGAGATGCTGTCTTATGTGATTCCAAGGTGTTTTATTAAAGTCAAATTATTACATATAGTGGCTTTAAGCAAAGACTGGGGCTTATACAATTGGGTGGTCATGTCAAATGATGTTTTGGCTCCTTTGGAATACCAAAAGGCATCACTCCCTTGGCGAGACATCTAAACAGCTGGTCTTTCCTTGAGGAGGTTAGCATAATTGCACTAAATGGCCTGAAGGTCCTGCAATTCGCTGGCAGGATGTGCAGTCCAAAAGGGCTTGCCGGGGGCCAGACAGTGATGGATGGATGTAGCGGTGTTTCGGGAGCCGTAGGCTTAGTGTTAAGCATCCGCAAGAATCTTTCTCTGCTGCCCTTTTGGGAGCATCCATAGAAGAAGAGGAGGAGGACGGGTGGGAGGGACACCGGGTACCGGTCAGCGCTGATAAAGGTCTTTGTCCTTGAGAGGCGATTAAAGAGTAAACAGCCCGGCGTATTCCTCACCTTTTGTCAAGTGACACACGAGCGTGCCGTGTGTGCAAGTGTGTGCAAGTGTGTGCAAGTGTGTGCAAGTGTGTGCAAGTGTGTGCAAGTGTGTGCAAGTGTGTGTATGTTACACAGAGAAGAAAGTCAAGGCTCACCATTTCCCTGCGGACCCTATTGAGGATGTGCTGTGCATTTTAAAATAAAGCCACACGATGTGACATCGTGGGCAGGTAGTAAAAGTGTTTGAAGTCGAGGGCCTGAAGGAGGTCCACCCCGTGTAAAAATGTGTAAAAATGCTTTAATTTAATAATGGGTTTATTGCACATGCATACATAGTGGTAATTAATAATTTAAGCTTAGAATAATAGCTTTAACAATAGGCTAAAGTAGCATCGCTGCTGTTGCCATAGCAACCCTGGATCACTCATAATACTGTAGTAGTGGACAACCACTAACATTAGCTTTGCTACTAGTCTTACTGGTCAGGGTTGGGTGCACAGCTTTGGCAAACTAAATACTAAAATTAAATAAATATTCATTCTTTCATTTATTTTCTACCGCTTATCCTCACAAGGGGGTGCTGGAGCCTATCCCAGCTGTCTTCGGGCGAAAGGCGGGGTACACCCTGGACTGGTCGATAGCCAATAAAATAAATATTAATATAAATATTTAATTTAAATATACGTATATCAGGGTCCAGACGTTATCAAAAAATTTAATAATAAGAGATAAATAGTACACATTTTGAAATTATTTTTACACACTCAAAAAAAAAGTTTTTAAAGGGACTTATTGTGTTTTTTTTCACTTTTTGGACGTATAAATGTAGTTGTAATGATGTTAAACCAGGGGTGGGCAAACTACGGCCCGGGGGCCACATCCGGCCCGCCAAGTGTTTAAATACGGCCCGCCCAATCTTTCCAAAGTATTTCATTTAAACTCAACATACAACCTGGCATCATGGCCTGAGCCAACCTTTTGATGGTTTTATCAATTTCGTTTTTTGACATGGTCTGTTGTTTACAAAGTGTTCCTGAAAAAAGGGACACAAGCACATAATAATAATAATAATAATTATTATTATTATTAGATTATTATAATTATTATTAGAACTATTATGATTATTATAATTATTATATTAATGCTAATTATTATATTAATTATATATAATATTATTGTTATATTTGCATATTTTACATAATAATAATATAATAGTTATTATTTCAATTTTATTGTAATTATTATAATATTTTATTATTTTTAAAATATTTAAATATAAATATAAAATAATAAATAATAATAGCAGATTGCATGACCATTTTACAGACCCCCCCCCCCCCCCCCCCCCCGTAAATTTTGTCATATCAATGCGGCCCGCGAGTCAAAAAGTTTGCCCACCCCTGTGTTAAACCATGCTAAAGTTTCAATTTGGAAGCCCTGAAAGAAATTTGGAATGCGTCAAAAAGGAGTGGTAAAACCGTTCCTTTGTGATGTCACAGAGGGGTGGACTTCCTCATATGGTTCATAGTTAGGAAGCACTTTGACCAATCACAGCAGAGTGGGCTTGCCTGGAGTCGTGTTGTGGGTGGAATAAATTAAAACAGACCATTTTGACAAGAAGCATAAATCAAAGGAAATACAGCAAAATCTAAAGTTTTCTGTGCAGGTTATTGTGTATAGCTGCTCTATCGGAGTCCGCAACTCAATACAAATAAGCATAATAGTTCCCCTTTAAGATTTTGTGTGAAAAAATGTGCATTGTTTTATTGATTAAAATCAAAAACAAATTAATTATTAGGTCAGCAAAAATGAAACCTATTCATTAGAAGCCAATAGATCAATAGGCATCCCAGAATATGATGAAATGGTAGCACGTATAGGTCTTCCTGGAGCCCCGTGGCTCACTGCAAAGCTAATAAAATGTATTATTCATCCCTCTGCAGATGTGGAGCTTGAACAGGCAGCATGTAGGAAAACACAACCATCTGAGCCTCCTTCCTCGAGTCCAAGAGGGCACACTTGGGACTTGGTTTTCGGGTACAGCCAGCTGTCCTGTATCGGATGATGCGAGCGCCAGCCTCAGCTGAAAGTCCAGCTGCCTACCCTGCTGTGATAAGCGGCTCCTGTTCAACGCGAGTTATTTAAAACTCATCCCTCGCCCATATCGCTCTACAGTACAGTATGTCCCGTCTTTGAAGTATTCATACCGTGTACTGTAACTGAAATCTTGCAATATTTCAGTTCAGACAGCTAAGAGAGGGGCTGAGAGATGGGGTCAACCTCTTGGCCCAGATACCGAAGGCGATACAACTGTTGGCCTACATTGCAGCATGCTGTCTGGCATCAGTTTGGCGTGTGGTCTTTCTTAGTAACCTTTCCTGTCACTCGACAAGTGGACGCCATGATCCTCTTCCATAGTCCTTCGTTTCCAGCCATCCACATTGGCCTGCATCACACTGCACCCATCAGGCATGATTGATGTGCCATCACTTCATGACACTAAACTCTTTTTACTTCCACTTTGTGGCTTATTTGAGTCAGTGTGTTTATTGGCGTCCAACCAAAGTTCTGGTTCCAAAGAACTGACTTTCACATTAAAAGTTTGCCATTAACTTTCTCTGTGATGCTAGCAGTGCTACCACAGTATGAGATGACAAATCCAAGTTAACAGTGCTAATAGCAATGACACGAGTGCTAAAACAACGCGAGATATAGGGCTCTATTTTTGGAGACCCCCTGTCTTGCGCTGCGCCAGCGCTGCGCCATTTGCATAGTAACAGTGATTGGTTGTTTTGGATTGGATGAGTAATGAGTGGAGCTGGCTTTTCACTTGAGTTTTCACTTCTAAAATGTTGGTTTGGGAGGGGGGGGCTAGCCTTTTATTTAGGGAGGCGTACCCCACCCGCGCCAGGGTAGAGCCAGGTTGGGTTCCCATTATGCAATTAATACAATCAATACAAAAAAGTACTTGTTGGTTGAAACGGTTACATTAGTGGTTGCTATCATTGTTTTGTTCCACTGAAATGTGTGTGATGCTGCCTGTGAGGTTTTGCACTGTGCACGGTGCGCTTCGCCTGCGCCAAGAACAGACCAGGTCGGACCTGGCGATCTTTCAGGACACCTTTGGCATGACACGTTTTGTCACAAAAATATCACTGCGACAAAGTGAACATGTGGACACCTCCCCTGGTGCGCCACCACGCCCACCTCGGCTCACAACCCATTTGTCTTTGAACATTAGGTCTAGAAAAAGCAAAGCATGCGTAATCTAACACTATGTATCAAAATAAACATTTCTGCTCATGCTAACTAAACATCAGTGTTGTCCGTGAGTCAGTGTGTTTATTGGCGTCCAACCAATGTTCTGGTTCCAAAGAACTGACTTTCACATTAAAAGTTTGCCATTAACTTTCTCTGTGATGCTAGCAGTGCTACCACAGTATGAGATGACAAATCCAAGTTAACAGTGCTAATAGCAATGACACGAGTGCTAAAACAACGCGAGATATAGGGCTCTATTTTTGGAGACCCCCTGTCTTGCGCTGCGCCAGCGCTGCGCCATTTGCATAGTAACAGTGATTGGTTGTTTTGGATTGGATGAGTAATGAGTGGAGCTGGCTTTTCACTTGAGTTTTCACTTCTAAAATGTTGGTTTGGGAGGGGGGGGCTAGCCTTTTATTTAGGGAGGCGTACCCCACCCGCCCCAGGATAGAGCCAGGTTGGGTTCCCATTATGCAATTAATACAATCAATCCAAAAAAGTACATGTTGGTTGAAACGGTTACATTAGTGGTTGCTATCATTGTTTTGTTCCACTGAAATGTGTGTGATGCTGCCTGTGAGGTTTTGCACTGTGCATGGTGCGCTTCGCCTGCGCCAAGAACAGACCAGGTCGGACCTGGCGATCTTTCATGACACCTTTGGCATGACACGTTTTGTCACAAAAATATCACTGCGCCAAACTGAACGTGTGGACACCTCCCCTGGTGCGCCACCACGCCCACCTCGGCTCACAACCCATTTGTCTTTGAACATTAGGTCTAGAAAAAGCAAAGCATGCGTAATCTAACACTATGTATCAAAATAAACATTTCCGCTCATGCTAACTAAACGTCAGTGTTGTCCGTGAGTCAGTGTGTTTATTGGCGTCCAACCAAAGTTCTGGTTCCAAAGAACTGACTTTCACATTAAAAGTTTGTCATTAACTTTCTCTTCCAAAATGCTGCAGCACCTCGGGTCCAGAATCCCAATTAACGAGTCCTCTTTCTAGTCTCTGCCCTTGTGGGGAAAGCCTCAAAAGGAAAGGCATTAGTCTTTTGTAAAGAGAGAGGAACTTTTGACCCTGCTGGTCCGTACATGTGGAAGAATAATGCTGCTTGAGCTCCAGGGACAGGAAAAGGGTGACAGTCAGCACCTTTCCCTCCTCTATTTGTTCCTCATCATACGGATCACCTTGTTTTACCGAAGCATTGCTTCAAATTGTGTTAAAACCAAAGGGTCAGAAGTGGTTGCTGGTGGACAAAGAGAAAACTAAGTATTTACTAAGCAGACCTCTGATGAACTGTTAAAAGGTGAAAGGGGGACGGGGGGTCATGGAGTGCCATATTTATGTGTTGTTGGACCAGAAAGTGGCAGTTTATGTAAATATCAGCGTATATATGCTAACTATTTAAGATGTGCTGTGACAGAAGAGTTCAAGGTGGAGGTGGGACTGCATCAGGGATCAGCTCTGAGCCCCTTCTTGTTTGCTATTGCTATGGTGCTGGACAGGCTGACAGATGAGCTGAGACAAGAATCTCCATGGACTATGATGTTTGCAGATGACATTGGGATTAGAGATGCTAGAAGAGTGGAGGTTAGCCCTGGAAAGAAGAGAAATGAAGATTAGCCACAGCAAGACGGATAGACTATGATGTGTGTGAATGAGAGGGACCCAAGTGGAAGAGTGAGGTTACAGGGAGTAGAGATACAGAAGGTGGGGAATTTTAAGTACCGGGGGTTGAGAAGAACAGTTCAGAACAACAGAGATTGTGAATAGGAGATGAAGAAGCGTGTACAGGCAGGATGGAACGGGTGGAGAAAAGTGTGATGTGCGATAGAAGAGTTTCAGCTAAAATGAAAGGAAAGGTATACAAAACTGTGGTGAGACCAGCCATGTTGTTTGGTCTAGAGACAGTACCACTGAGGAAAAGACAGGAAGCAGAACTGGAGGTAGCAGAGATGAGGATGCTGAGGTTGTCCCTGGGAGTGACCATGATGGATAGGATCAGCAACAAGTACATCAGAGGGACATTACATGTTAGAGGCCTTGGGGATAATGGTAATGGTTTTATTTCATTTGAACATGTATCAGATTACAATTGAATGCATCCCATAATCAGTTCCCAGTTCCACATGTCAAAAGGAGTAGGAAGAAGCAAAGCTTATTAAATCCTACCACTCCACATTTGTTCACTTCCTGCTTTCCATAATACAGTTTAAGGTTGTTTTTTTTTTTTTTTTGAATTTTTAAATTTTTTTGTCCCGTACCGAAGTACGAGGTGATATGACCATACAATGACATAATGTGTACCATAGTAACCTTTAGGCAATTGGTTGTTTTTAGCCTTATGCATTATTTTAGCTGTTTGAAGATGAACTATATCAGCAAGTTGAAGTATTTGTGATTTTAGAAATAAGGAGTTAGTATGTTCTCTGTAGGCGGCATTATGAATTATCCTTACTGACCTTTTTTGCAGTACATTTAGCGAGTGAAGATTGCTTTTATAGTTATTATCTCATATTTCCACACAATAAGTAAGATATGGTAGAACCAGAGAGCAATAAAGAGTGTGGAGTGATTTCGGATTGAGAACAAATTTTGCTTTGTTCAATACTGAAATATTTCTGGCCACCTTATGTTGTATATTTGTAATATGAGGTTTCCAGCTCATATTTTCATCTATTGTGATCCCCAGAAATGTATTTTTGTTCACCCTTTCAATGTCTACACCGAAGTCAGTTATCGGCCAGACTGAGATGGTTGGGACATGTCCAGAGGAGAGATAGTGAATATATCGGTAGAAGGATGCTGCCAGGTAGGAGGCGTAGAGGAAGACCAAAGAGGAGGTTTATGGATGTAGTGAAGGAGGACATGAGGGTAGTTGGTGTGAGAGAGACAGATGCAGAAGACAGGGTTGGATGGAGGAGATTGATTGGCTGTGGCGCCCCATGAAGGGAAAAGCCCAAAGAGAAATAAAGATGTCCTATTATTATTTACAAATCCCTGGTATCGTTTTTGTGTAAACTTGCTAACTAATTTGTGCTTGGCGGAGGTAACAATGGTGATGAGCACTGGAAAGATTCCATTATGTTCATCTTGTTCCTCAAGGCTACAGAAGAGGAGAGACTGACTTAAGAGCAGAAATCAATATGTTGGGCTCTCCGGTGCATGGGAAGGTGTTCATCACGCAGTCAATTGGTCATGATCAACCAAGAAGGTGGAGCCAGATATTACATCTTAACTCCCTCTTTCCCTTATCTCCGTCCTGTCGCCGCCTGACTAGGAGATAAGTATCCCTAAAGGAGAGAGGAGATAAAGGCTGAGCTGAAATAGTTTAAAGTCCTCACTGGCTGCACAATTAGTGTTAGTCCTCCGTCTGCACAAAGAGAGCCCAACCTTTACGGCATAACAAGTCAATCAGCTTAATAAAGCACAAGTCAAACATGGCTGATTGATTGCAGTTCATATCAATGCAAAAAGGGTCTCGGTGGGGAATGCTTGGTTAAGGTCAGTTTTGCTTTTTGAATTATGATGAATTTGTTTGCGAGTGAGCGGAATGACAGCAGCAAGATTGAGTGTAAGTGGAGGTTATTGTCGCATCAAAAGACACAAAGAAAATGATTAAAGCAACAACAATTGCTGTCAAACATAATGATGAGTGGATGAGGTGTATTTGTAAACTATACACTATATATGTATCATAAACTCATAAGACGTCTCGAGTCCTCCTCAGAGGACACTTACTGATTGTCACTTGACGACAGCAAGGTGCATTCAGGGACATTCCAAACAAACTCTCCCGATGCTAACATGTGTGAGTCCAGTCTACATTTCTCTATTGTCGCTACTATATTTGGTGATATGAGTGCAAAAGTGACTGTAGGGTTTTTATTCCATGTCTGGCTTGCATAATGTTAAAACCGTATTGACAAAGTCGCAAGCAGGCTATGCGCTAACTTTGAAAATATTCAATTTATACATAAATAATGCTATTTTGTGGCTGCACGGTGGCCGAGAGGTTAGCGCGCAGGCCTCACAGCTAGGAGACCTGAGTTCAATTCTTTGTGGAGTTTGCATGTTCTCCCCGTGCATGCGTGGGTTTTCTCCAGGGACTCCGGTTTCCTCCCACATTCCAAAAACATGCTAGGTTAATTAGCCACTCCAAAATGTCCATAGGTATGAATGTGAGTGTGAATGGTTGTTTGTCTATATGTGCCCTGTGATTGGCTGGCGACCGGTCCAGGGTGTACCCCACCTCTTGTCCGAAGACAGCTGGGATAGGCTCCAGCATGCCCCTAGTAAGTATAAGTGGTATAGAAAATGGATGGATGGATTTTGAAGCACCAAAGCTTCAAACCTGCTAGCTGCTAACCCCAGCTCCATATCGCGTGATCAGCTTAATTGGGCCATATTTTATGAGGAATGGGGTCCAGGGTGTACCCCGTCTCTCGTCCAAAGACAGCTGGGATAGGCTCCAGCACCCGCCACGACCCTTATGAGGATAAGTGGTAAAAAATGAATTAATAAATAATCCTATTTTGTGGAAATTCACTTATCACAGCAGGGTCTGAAGTGAATTAACTGTGATAAACGAGGGATTACAGTACTTTGCTTTAGCTCACACTCATTTCTCCAACACCTCAGTCAGACGACAGAGAATCGAACCCACAACCTTCAGGTTGGCTCCCTCTCTTTTAGAGTCTTTCCATTTAGTTGCTCTCCGCAAATTTGGACTAATTTTCCACTCGTCGCTGAAACTCTTTTCTCGTGTTTTTCCAGTCATCACCCTTCACCAGAACCTCTTGTCAACCTTTTGTCTTCCACTTTTCTCCTTAGCGGAGTTCACACTTGTCCCGTCCTCTCACTCTATCACTCTCCTCTTTTCGTTGCCCTTTCCTTACTGTCGATTCATTTACTCTCACTCTATTGCCTTCTTCTACCTTTCTGTCATGCACCCCCTCACGTTCAACCTACTCACTCGAACTTGCACTCTATTCTTCTATCTCTATCTATCTATCTCTCACTGTCACTCTGAGTTTACACTCTCTTATGTACGTATAATCAGCTGCCACTCACCCTGGAAGCGTGTTTGCGTTGAGCCGCCTGCTCACATCTGACCTGCTTTAGTTCACCTTTTAAGGTGTTTCCAAAAAGATGCTATGGAATCGGCTCTGATGTTTGCTATCCTGTCGAATTCAGTAAAGCACTTCGGTGTTGGTTTGACAGATCGATGTTTTGGTCAGGATCAGACAGGCGAGACTTTTGACAGTTCTCGTAAAGCAGCTATAGAACAATGCAGGGCTATCCGTGCTATTTTCATCCCTGATGACTTTGTGCAGAATACGCTTTTCGCTCTAATGACTTCTGAGCCTCAAATCCCGTGAAAGATTGTCACATCGGATTCTAGTGGCCGCGACGTGTTCTGGAAAAAATAAAGAGACGTAAAGGAGAAAGAGGACAAAGGAACGGAACAGAGGCTAATGCAGAAATAATACCCGTCACACAAAATAGAAACAATCCGGACTTCAGTTTCCTCTCCCATGCTTAAAGTCAGATTGCATTTTTGCCCCCATTTGCCAAGACTCTGCGGTTATCTAATAACCTTAACGTTTACATTTCCAATGTGAATCAAAGTGGCAGTGAATGGAGTGTGTCGAAAAACACACTTCATGTGCAGCATAGTAATGATGGAGTGTACGCTTTCTTCATGGCCACGAGCCATATTCCCTTCACTTAGATTGAACATCTTTGTTTACCGAGCAAAACATGCATATTTTTGTCTAATGGACTCACCAACCTGCAAGTAAAGTAGCTGTCATTATTACGGCGGAACGATGGACATTGTCAAAGTGTACAAATACTCTCAGATAACCACTGCCAATATTTCACGATACATGTCACTTCACACGAAAATGTAGTTAAAATGTTGGATTCTCGTGTTAAACGATGCCAAAGTTTCCGAAAAAGAGGTTTGTACATTCGGATTTGAGCCCCCAAAGAAGTTTGGGATGGTTTTGAACTCTCGGTTTCAGTGAGCTTTTTCGAACACTGGCTTTTTGTGACATCACAGGGAGCCGAGGTTCCTGATATGGGCATGCATCTTAGTCCAGATACGCTCTCGGACTGCCCTCCCCAAGGCTTAGCTTTTCTGTGTTTAGTGTTGTTAGCTATGGACATTTTTCTATGTGGCAAGCTCAGGCAGAAGTGGTGGGAGTTGGCAATTCCCAGCAAGAGAAATGTATTTCCATCTGTCAACGGCATTTCACACGGGACTGTATTTGTGACCATGAACGATTAAAATATTTGTGAAAGTGTTCCTGAAGCCTGAAGCAGTGCGCTGTTGCCGCAAAAGGTGGATTAATGTTGGCCACACGATGCTGCTGTGCGTCAATGGAGGCGGAAAGAACCACAGTATTGTCTGGGAGAAGCCATACGCTTTTGGTGGGAAAGGTGCATTAATGCATGCACTCACTATACGCGGACCTACGTTACCACCCTTTGAGTTCATAGTTAGGGTCCCCAGCCAATAGCTCATCAGAAGAAGAAGAATCGCCTTTATTAGGGCTCGAGCACTGACCAGTGCGAAAGCCCTATTGTAATCGTTCCGTTTTTTATTCTGACGAAAGGACGGCCATTTTGAGGGCCTTAACATGCCCGAAAACTCACCAAATTTTGCAAGCGCGTCAGGTCTGGCGAAAATTTCGATCTGGTGGGGGTCCCGAAAACAATGTTCCAAAATTGACTCTCTAGCGCCACCTTTAATTTTTGAAAAAATTGGCCCCCGCCACCAGTTTCACCTATTGTCACGAAACTTGGTGGAGACGTCTATCGTGACAGGACGGACCAAAAAGTCTCAAGAACCCATATTGGAAAACGAACAGGAAGTCGGCCATTTTGGATGGCGGCGGCCTTTTTCGTGCCAGAAGTTGGGGTCGTATCTCGACGAACTCCTCCTAGGGGGTTTGACCAAATGAGTCCGTTGTTGCATCAACGGACACTAGACGGATGGCCGACGTTAAATTGCGAAGGATTTTGGGATATTCCATACGATGTGGGCGTGGCACGCCCCCAAATTTTGCCCATTTTCAAATGTCCGGGCCTTGCACGCTGAGCGTAACTGTAGACGTGAATAACTTGGCTCCACGTGGTCAGATCTTCATCATACTTGGTACATGTGATCATGGCCCCGCCCCGAAGGTCCCCGTAGGTCACTTCCTGATTTCGTCGCAGCGCCACCTATTGGCGACAGGCTAAAGGCGTGTCATCTACATGAGGCCTTTTCTGCCAGGAGATTCATCAGATGAACATCGGGGTCACAAGGTCACTGCCTGACAGCCTGGTGAAGCCTGTTGATGGACCATGATGCAGGAAAAGCGCACGTGGTGGGCGTGGCCTGGCGGCGAATGCTCAGGCCTCGCCATTTACATAGAAAAGGTCATCATTCGCCCGCAAAAGGTCGCATGGGCTTGAAAGCTCATAGGGGGGGTCAGAATCCAGGCCTGAGCGGCCTGGTGTGGCCCCCATATGAAACTAAGCCAAATTGACTCACTAGCGCCACCTAGAAGTTTTAAAATAATTATCCCTCGCCTCCCGTTGCACGTATCGGCATGGTTTTCGGAGGAGACATCACTCGTGACAGGACGCACAAAAAAGTCTCAATAACCCATGTTCTAAAACCAACAGGAAGTCGGCCATTTTAGGTGGCGGCGGCCATTTGGGGGCGGATGTATGGGTCGTATCTTGACGAACTCCTCCTAGGGGGTTTGACCGAATGAGTCCGTTGTTGCATCAACGGACACTAGACGGATGGCCCACGTTAAATTGCGAAGGATTTTGGGCCGCTCCATAGGATGTGGGCGTGGCACGCCACCAAACTTTGACCATTTCATATCTGGCCCTGCCTGGTGTCTGGCCTTGCCTTGAAGCAATGTACATCAAAGTCAATACACAGTTTGACTGACAGACTGATGATGTCAGTTGATGGACTATGATGTGTGTAAAGCACATGTGGGGGGCGTGGCCACGGCGAATGGTCAGCCTTCGCCATTGACCATCAAAAGGTCATCATTTGCCTGCAGAAGGTCACAGGCTGCTGAAATCTTAAACGTGAGGCCTTAATCCAGGCCTGAGCGCCCTGGTGGTGCTCCCATGTGACACCAATCTAAATTGACACACTAGCGCCACCTAGAAGTTTCAATTCATTATCCCTCGCCACCCGTTACACGTATCACTATGATTTTCGGTGGAGACGTCTATCATGACAGGACGCACCTAACGCTCCAGAAGCCATGTTCTAAACACAGCGCCACCAACTGGTGGAAATGTATATCTGCCGTAACTTCCTGATTCATGGTCAGATTGTCTTGAAATTTTTTTTGGTGTGTTGGGTCAATCTCTGGTCTGTTATACTGTGTGTACATAGACTCTATAGCGCCACCAACTGGTGGAAATGTATATAGCCGTAACTTCCTTCCACATGGTCGGATCAAGCCCAAATTTTTTCTGGTGGTTTGGGGTACCCTCTGGTCTATGACTGTGTGTGTACATAGACTGTATAGCGCCACCAACTGGTGGAAATGTATATAGCCGTAACTTCCTTCCACATGGTCGGATCAGGCCCAAATTTTTTCTGGTGGTCTGGGGTACCCTCTGGTCTATGACTGTGTGTGTACATACGCTATAGCGCCACCAACTGGTGGAAATGTATATCTGCCGTAACTTCCTTACGCACGGTCGGATCGGCCCCTAATTTTTTCTGTTGGTTCGGGGTACCCTCCGGTCCGTTACCGTGTGGGCCAACCACTCTATAGCGCCACCCACAGGCGGAAACGGCGACCCCGACCCGCGCGTACCCCCGACCCGCGCGTACCCCCGAGCGCGTCGGGGTGCTCGAGCCCGCTCATCACTGCTTGCAGTTTTAATTGTCATTGTATTCCATACAACAAAATTTGAGTGCAACTCCACGGTGCATTTTGTACAAGGTAAAAAAAAGAATAAGGAAAAGGATAAAAATATAACTATATAAATATAAATAACATAATATAAATAACAATATAAATATAAACAGTATAAATATAAAAGTGGCAGGTGCTGTTCAAAATAAGTGTAAATATATTCATTCATTCATTTTCTACCACTTTTCCTCACGAGGGTCACAGGGGTGCTGGAGCCTATCCCAGCTGTCTTCGGGCGAGAGGCGGGGTACACCCTGGACTAGTGGCCAGCCAATCACAGGGCACATATAGACAAACAACCATTCACACTCACATTCATACCTATGGACAATTTGGAGTGGCCAATTAACCTAGCATGTTTTTGGAATGTGGGAGGAAAGTGTAAGTATATCTACATCAACAACAATAACCTATACAGTAACAAAATGTAGAATAGCAGTAACCAAATGTGGAATTTCAGTACACAAAATGTAGTATTGCACTTGGATGAATTAATCTTATTGCACATTAGTCTAGTATTGCACATTTGAAGCATTATTGTACATAACAGTGAGGTGTAATGTTTTAGTAGTGCAAAAATAAGTATGTTTCATTTATGAGCTACTCATGAGATACCGGTAGCTCCTAACCACTTTTCAATTACAGTAAAGTCTCGTTATATCGATATTGTCGGGAGTCGGAAAAAATATCGATATAACCGGACTGTCGATATATCCGATCCTGCGCCGAACTGCATTAAAAGTGGGCAATAATGCACTCGACATTGTTCTATAGTGTAGAATCGGTGTGTGTGCTGTGCTCTGGTGGTGGAAGTGTGAAAAATAAAGTTGACTGGAAGCAGCCGTTCGCCGTGTTCTTTTTTGGTATTGAAATCCTTAAGCAAAGATTGATTTAAGCTGCTTTTGTATCGATATAAGCAGACCAAATTGGCTGGCGGGAGATGAAAAGGGCATCGTAGTAACCGGATTATCATAATAACCGGGTATCGTACTAACGGAACTAATTATATCATAAAAGACTAGAAATTTGCCGGGAAATGAAAATAGTATCGTAATAAGCAGTAATTCGTTATAACCGATATCGATATAACGAGACTTTACTGTAGTTCTTCAAAGGCTTTATTCATTTAGTATCATTGTCTATCGCCACAAAATTAGCAAGTGGGCTTCAGCAGTAGTCCAGAAGTACTTGGGAGTGTGACTAATCACAGCAGAGTGGGTTGTGGATTATAGGATAAATAATAACAGATCTTTTGGAATTCCGAGGAAATACAGCTGGAATAGGTGCAAATTCTGGAAGATAAAGAAAGTTTTCTGTGTGGGTACCAAAACCAAAAATCTATTGGATGCAGCCTGCGTACTACCACGGTTTCAGATCAGTCTGTAAAATGAATCTTGTTGCTGCAGAAAGCAAAGATCGGGTCATTACATTTGCAAATGGTTTCTTTGACAGTCGGTGTCAAAAACACGCAAGAGCACCATGAATATGTGAGAGGGAGTGCACACATGGGAGGGGTAACCTAGGTGAGGGCTTTAACCTTAATGTTAATCTTCTTCATGAATTTTTCAGCTCTTCATTAAGGTTTCTGGCCGTTAAAAGCGCATTTCTTTCAAGCCAGCGCCGTCAAAATGAATGACTGATATCTCGTTGAAATGGCACCACGCTACGATCTTCCGTGGACCTCATTTGCATAGATAGATGAGCCGTTTGATAGACTCAGCCTCGGGGTAAAAAACTTGCAGCCATTTGTTGTCTCCTGAAGCCATGGAGCTGGAATATAAAATACAACCATCGTCGTCATGTTGGGGGGAAATGTAAAGAAGCAATAGATTTTTATTGGATTAATGGTGTCCCTGCAGTGATCCCGTAGCCTGCATTAGCAAATGTCATGTAAACAAAGAATAATAGGAGAGTAAAGGTGACTATAGGGGTGTTATATAAAGGGCTCTAATAATGGGTTTAAAAAGTATTTAGAAAGTAAAAAAGAGATTTTCTATAAGTGCATTTTATAAGAACTCAGCAGGATCATTTCACTGGAAGAAACACAAGACAGGCGGAAGGAAGGGTACAGGAGGTTACATATTGTAGTATAGTTCAGTTCCAAATGTGAAAATTGTGACATTTTTGTTAATAAATTTGATTTGATGTATTGTTTATGGTATTGTTTATTTTGGTATAAAACAATGTGTCGAAGTGAAAGTTATGCTTGTGTATGTATCCTTGTATCTTTCACAAAAAGTTTGCTTTTCTCCAATTTTTAGTTAGGAGCTGATATTTTCCTGACACTTAACAATGTTCTACTACTGATAAAAGAACTTGGGTGATTTTGGTTATTATGAAAAAAACATGGAACATTTAGTGCTTGAATGAAACGCTTATGAGCTATTATTATTATATTTTATATTATATTTTCACGTTTGTTCGTTAAAATTAAATTAATTTAAAAAAAATTAAAAAGCCTTACTAAAAAAAAGTGGACATGTTTAATTAAGGGGCGGCACGGCGGTCGAGTGGTTAGCGTGTAGACCTCACAGATAGGAGACCCGGGTTCAATTCCACCCTCGGCCATCTTTGTGTGATGTTTGCATGTTCTCCCCGTGCATGCGTGGGTTTTCTCCGGGTACTCCGGTTTCCTCCCACATTCCAAAAACATGCTAGGTTAATTGGCGACTCCAAATTGTCTATATATATTATTATATATATTATTTATATTATTAGAGGCCTCAAGACATGACTAACACCCCTATAGTCACCTTTATACTCATATTATCCAATATAGTAAAACATAAATCAGACTTGTGCTTGTTGCTATGAATGTTTTACCGAGGAGAGCAGAGTGAGTGGTGGACAGGAAGTGACGTCGGGGGTTCAGAGTTGAGTTTCATCCTGCCATAGGTTACCACCACAACACTAACCCATGCTTTTATAGAGATTTTTATTAGGTATTATTTTGCCTATTGTGATATAATTCAAACCTGCAATAAAAGTTTGTTGTTCTGGCGATCAAGTTTGGTGATTGCATGTCTCACCAAACATTACACTAGCTTTACTGACACCGAGTGTAGAATACACTTTGTTAGCATTTTAGTTCATTTAGCCTTTGCTATGCTTAATGTAGGCAAAAAAGACATTGGTGCAAATATGCATGTTATAGGGCCTATAACATGCATACTACGGCCCGGGGGCCACATCCGGCCCGCCAAGTGTTTGAATACGGCCCGCCCAATCTTTCCAAAGTATTTCATTTAAACTCAACATACAACCTGGCATCATGGCCTGAGCCAACCTTTTGATGGTTTTATCAATTTCGTTTTTTGACATGGTCTGTTGTTTACAAAGTGCTCCTGAAAAAAGGCACACAAGCACATAATAATAATAATTATTATTATTATTAGATTATTAGATTATTATAATTATTATTAGAACTATTATGATTATTATAATTATTATATTAATGCTAATTATTATATTAATTATATATAATATTATTGTTATATTTGCATATTTTACATAATAATAATATAATAATTATTATTTTAATTTTATTGTAATATTATAATATTTTATTGTTTTTCAAATATTTAAATATAAATATAAAATAATAAATAACAATAGCAGATTGCATGACAATTTTACAGATACAATAATACCAGGTGGACTGTTACATGTAAAATACATAGTCTGCCCCCCTGTAAATTTTGTCATATCAATGCGGCCCGCGAGTCAAACCCTAACCCTAACCCTGTTATAGGCTGTATTCATCAATCATTACCATCAGCCTATAGGCCGTATTTTGCCACAAAAAACACGATTTAGTAACTCACTGACTGTCAGCCATTTACAGAGAAGAGAGCTCCACACTGCCAGAGGTTTGGGGTATTTTTGCTGAACTTTCAAGACCCACAGAATATTTACAGAAAAGTGGTAGAAAATGAAATGAAATGAAATTAAACAAACTATATATATACATACGTATATATAGGTATATATATATATATATATATGTTTAGTTGTTGTTGCTGCAGGCAAATTATTCAAAAAAAAAATGTCCACTGGACACCAAGAAGAACACCAGTGACTTTATTTGTGCCCTTCACTCAGCCTGGTATTGTGATGTAAATGAGATCCGTAGAGCTCCACTGAAGTGGAAAGGTAAATATTTGCATTACGCCGGCAAGTGTGCGCTACATTGCATCCTTCCATTAGCCTGTGTCATCATGCAAAGCATCCCTACCGACCTGCTCTGATTGGTCTACAACTCAATGCTCGCTAAGCCCAGCTAACTATTATTACTGGCCAATAAGCTTGTCATCGTTGAGTTAGAATCACATGAACGTACTCCCGCTATGTGTCTTTGTTTTTGATATAAACCCAAAAATTATTGATGTTGATCACATGGAATAAATGAGCTCGGCGCCATCTCGCCGGCTGTGGCAGTTTTAGCTTCCATTGATTTGATTTTCATTGAACAGCGAGGCGCAATTTCACCCACTTCCATTTCTCCCACCGAGTCACGAACGCTCCGATTGTTTTGTTTTCATGACAGATAATTAAAACCCTCCCTGGCCCGCGTTTCTGTGATATGTCTCGAAATTCAGTTGAAACCCTGGACAATTGACTTGCTCTTTCAGGGGGGGCCCACACGGTAAATTAAAGTATGTGACTGTAGCGGATTAATGTGAGAAGAATTTAACTCACTCGCTTATAAAGGTGATTAATTTTTCAAATGACGTTCCTTTCAGTAACGTTTTTTACATTTTTGATGATTTCGACTGATTTTTCAAGGCACATTTTTCATGCAAAATATCAACACACGTGTGAATACCTTTTCACTTCCTGGTTGCTGTGCAGTGTGTATTTCTATGAGAAAGTTGCAGGCCGAGTTCTTATAAAATGTACTTCTGCCACCTTGTGGCTGTTTTCCCAGCTTAATACTGCACCAAACATGCTCGCTTCTATTGGGGAGTTGCATCATCACCGCTTAGCTAAAAAAAAACTTAAAAGACGTATCGATACGAGTATTCATTCATTCATTTTCTACCACTTTTTCCTCATGACCCCGCCTCTCACCTGAAGACAGCTGGGATAGGCTCCAGCATACCCCTAGTAAGGATAAGCAGTATAGATGATCAGCATAATTGGGCCATATTTTATAAGGAATTTTGACGGTTATTGTCTCTCACTTTATTGTACAGATTAGTCTTCAAAGCTCATTATCTATTTTTTTAAGTATTTGAAACGGATGCTGTCAAGTGCAGATGAATGGCAGGCTTGCATCACATCACGATTAAGCCGACAAAAGCTTTGTTCTGCCTGCTGATTTCAAAACAATTCATACCTGATGCGCCCGTACTGTCAAGTGTGAGAGTAAAACGAAATAAATTGACTTCTAGAAAAAAAAGCCCATGTGGGTATGCTAATTATTGCAAGCACCCTAAATGCCCTTTATTAATTTGCAATCATCTGCTGTCGTCCGTAGCAAAGGAGAAGGACAGCGGTCTTTGTGATGATGCAGGATTATTCATTCTCCACATCGTTTTGTGAGCAGCAGCCTCGGGCTCGCCAGTTGATAACGTGATCCTTCCTCCACATTGCATTGTATTGTGATGTATTGAACGGGCGGAGTGAATTACACCAGCTTTCACCTCAAGATCCCCGTCTAAAGCCATTAATTGGACCTATCGCACTGAGCAAATAATGACACGTTATCTCACGCTCTTGATTGCGCTTTGGGGGCAATCAGATTTTTCCAAATTTAAACCATATCTCAGACAAGGGACGCCGTTGAGCAGAAGAGATCAGACATGGCGGGCTATTCGCCGCGAGGAGACTTTGACAAGGACGACGAGGTGAGAAGACACGGAGCGCTGCTGGGCCTCATTTATCAGCACGCATTTGAACACTCGCAGCTGGGGCTTTGTAACGTGGTTAGCGCGGACAAAGCAAAATGGCGACACATCCTGATACTCACCTGGCTTTTCGTCGAATGTTGAAGCAAAATCGAGCAAAAAATCCACACAAAGAACATGGAGATGATATTAGAATGAATGATTGCTCTCTCGCCTATTAGTACTGATAACTTAAATAAACAACAACAAGACAAAATGAGGCTGCACGGTGGACGAGTGGTTAGCACGCAGGCCTCACAGGTGTTCTCCCCATGCATGTGTGGGTTTTCCACATTCCAAAAACATGCTAGGTTAATTAGCCACTCCAAATTGTCCATAGGTATGAATGTGAGTGTGAATGGTTGTTTGTCTATATGTGCCCTGGGATTGGCTGGCCACCAGTCCAGCATGTACCCCGCCTCTCACAAAAAGACAGCTGGGATAGGCTCCAGCACCCCCGCAACCATCATGAGGATAAGCGGTAGAAAATGAATAAATGAATGCTTTTTGTTATCCATAATGGCGCAGCATCCGATTCTTTGTCTCTAGTCTGTAAGCGTCTTCTAACGCTACACTTCCAGCTGAGTCTTCGCCATGCAAGCAGAGATATGCCACATCTACGACAGGGAAAGAGTTACACTGATCTCCCTTGCCAGATATTTGTTTACCAAATTACCAAGGGGCCAGGCGATTATCCAAGCTCATTTGCATGGTGGCATTAATTGCCAAGTACTTAATTAAAATGCACAGCAATTTAGAGTGTGCGATGTCCCTCTGGGTGTATCATTGCTGATGTTATGAATGTTTGATAGCTAAGTGTAATAAGATAAATTATACCTCATAGGAAGGCACGATATAAGTGTAATAAGCTAGATAGAGTACACAATATAGTCAGGACTGTTTCTATAAGCTAACTCTTCTACTTGTGAACCACTGAACACAATAAGAAGTAGAATAATAGAAATATTATGTGGAAATATTATGGGAAAAAAGTCCAAATATTACAAGAAGAACATGTAGTATGAAGATTCATTCATTCATTCATTTATTCATATTCTACTGCTTAGCCTCACAAGGGTCACGGGGGTGCTGGAGCCTATCCCAGCTGTCTTCAGTTGAGACTGGTGGCCAGCCAATCACAGGGCACATATAGACAAACAACCATTCACACTCACATTCATACCTATGGACAATTTGGAGTGGCTAATTAACCTAGCATGTTTTTGGAATGTGGGAAAAAACCGGAGTACCCGGAGAAAACCTGAAGAAAACATGCAAACTCCACACAGAGATGGCCGAGGGTGGAATCGAACTCGGGTCTCCTAGCTGTGAGGCCTGCGTGCTGACCACTTGGCGCTGTTATTAAACTCCCATAAACTCCCACAAGCTCATGTGTTTAAAATTTGAGCAGGACTGTTTGAAAAACAGCACGGAAGTCCAGTGGTTAGCGTGCAGACCACACAGCTAGGAGACCAGGGTTCGATTCCACCCTCGGGCATCTCTGTGTGAATTTTGCATGTTCTACCTGTGCATGCGTGGGTTTTCTCCGGGTACTCCGGTTTCCTCCCACATTCCAAAAACATGCTAGGTTAATTAGCCACTCCAAATTGTCCATAGGTATGAATGTGAGTGTGAATGGTTGTTTGTCTATATGTGCCCTGTGATTGGCTGGCCACCAGTCCAGGGTGTACTCTCGCCCGCGTCTCGCCCCAAGACAGCTGGGATAGGCTCCAGCACCTCCTGCAACGCTTGTGAGGAAAAGGTAGAAAATGAATGAATGTTTGAAAAACATGGCCACCATCAAGCAAGACATCTTTGGATTGCCAACTAATTGACCATCATTCATTGACCATTTGTCCAATAATAATAAAACATCTCCAAAAATCTAATTTTAGTAGTTTGTTTTTTTTACATGACGGTAAATATTTAAAACTTTGGTTCTCTCGTTGTTTATTATTATATAATTATTCATTTTTACTGATAACTTTTGTTTGATCATTTTGTTGTTTGTTTCTTTCAGCTTTTTCCCTGATTAGGGCGTCTCCACAGCGGATCTTTTTGACTTTTGGCTAGAGTCCTTTATATTCCGGATGGCCTTCCTGACGAATACCAAAGGTGCTTACTAGTGGAGATTGGAACCCAAGGCGTCTGCTCCAAAGAACCAAGAACGCTATCCACTACACCACAGCAACCTCTGTCCCTGATAACCAACGAGGTCCTTAATTAAAGCAAGAAGAATCGGCTTGTGTTTAGCAAATGCAAAAGTGCTTATTAGGATTTTATTGCCAAGGGCGGTGAGGTTAAATGAGCAGCATTAGCCGACTGCTTGGAAATATTCCACCGCTAGATTGACACCAAGGGTGAGCTGATTTGATCATGTTTATGGCTGTATCGCTGTTTATTGTTCAGTTGTTTTGTCATCATTAAGAACTGATTTAATGCCTTGGCTTGTCCGAAACGCACAACAAAACAAATGACCTGAGTTTGCTTCTTTATGCTGCATCTATGAGTCTTGATAAAGAGGCCTGCAGATGTTTGTTTGTGTTTTATTTTAATTAGCATACCAAATGTTTTGCATTCTCCAAAGTAGTTTTGATGCTTTTTTGGAAATAGTGTGCATACGAGAACAGATGGCGTGCCCCCTTATTAAAGCACTTTCTCCACTGTTCCGTCCACCGGCAGTGTCATATCGCAAGAATCAGCACACTGGTGTCAGTGGCTGAACAACAGATGAGCTCAGTGGTACAGCAGCATGTATTGGGAATAAAAGCACAAAAATAAAGAAGTGAAATGAGGGGCCACCAGATGCTGTGTTGTTATTGTGCTAGCGTTTTCTTTTATTGCTGTGCATGCGATTAGATCAGCCTTTTGTATGTTTGCAGAAAGTAATGTGGCGTAATTGGAAGCAAACGCAATTTTGGGAGGAGGAAACTTAAAAAAAAAAAGTAAAAAAGAAACTTATAATCCTAATTAGAAAGTTTAATGAAGACAAAGTACCCTCAAGTTTAAGAAAAATAGGCCAGAAATGTAGTATGTCTGCAAAAATATTTAGAATTATAATATTATAATAATAAAAAATAATAATATTAATTAATCCATGCATTTTCTACCGCTTATGCATGCTGGAGCCTATCCCAGCTGTCTTCAGGCAAGAGGCGGGGTACACCCTGGACTGGTGGCCAGCCAATCACAGGGCACATATAGACAAACAACCATTCACACTCACATTCATACCTATGGACAATTTGGAGTCGCCAATTAACCTATGTAAGTTGAAATATTAAAGAAGTTGCCATAAAGTTGTAATATAATGATAAACCAACTAAATCTAGAATTACAGTAGCTTTGGGAATGTTAAATATTAAAGAAACATTATGGGAACAAAGTCCAAATATTACAAGAAGAACATGTAGTATGAAGATCCATTCATTCATTTATTTATTTTCTACCGCTTAGCCTCACGAGGGTCACGGGGGTGCTGGAGCCTATCCCGGCTGTCTTCAGTCGAGACTGGTGGCCAGCCAATCACAGGGCACATATAGACAAACAACCATTCACACTCACATTCATACCTATGGACAATTTGGAGTCGCCAATTAACCTATGTAAGTTGAAATTTTAAAGAAGTTGCCATAAAGTTGTAATATAATGATGAACCAACTAAATCTAGAATTACAGTAGCTTTGGGAATGTTAAATATTAAAGAAATATTATGGGAACAAAGTCCAAATATTACAAGAAGAACATGTAGTATGAAGATCCATTCATTCATTTATTCATTTTCACGAGCCTCACGAGGGTCACGGGGGTGCTGGAGCCTATCCCGGCTGTCTTCAGTCGAGACTGGTGGCCAGCCAATCACAGGGCACATATAGACAAACAACCATTCACACTCACATTCATACCTATGGACAATTTGGAGTGGCCAATTAACCTAGCATGTTTTTGGAATGTGGGAGGAAACCGGAGTACCCGGAGAAAACCCACGCATGCACGGGGAGAACATGCAAACTCCACACAGAGATGGCCGAGGGTGGAATTGAACCCTGGTCTCCTAGCTGTGAGGACCATCGTGCAGCTACAGTTAATTAATTTAATTAAATTCACGAATGATTGGTATCGGAATCGGCAGCATAAGACCCTTATTCGGAGCATCGCTAGTATACATAATATACAGTATACAGTGATTTTTTATATATATAAAAACATGTCTTGAGTGCAGATTGATGGATAAACAGTGTTAGCATCAGCTCATTTACAGACAAATGTGCAGCAAAGACAAATGAACTGTTTTGTGCACCATGCGCAAAAACCATCCAAGGAAACAATTTGCCACACACAAACATTTACATATTGATGACGCCACCCTCTGGTTCTCTGGAGGCCCACAAACCAGATGAGGCTAACTTGTCCTTTAATGGCCGACTCCATGTTGCGTTAATAGCTCGTGTTTTCTGCCCTCCCCCCGTCCCCCTCCTCACCTTCCTTCACCCCCCCACGTCCCCTCCGGGACTTGACAAATGGACCGTCCACTGTATTGGAAAAGGATTTTCCCTTCTAACCCCGTTGCGTCTAATTTTGCAGATCCATTCTCCGCTGGGTTTTTACGTCCATCTGTTATCCGCCTCATTGGCTGATCCCTCGTGCTCCATCTCTCGGTGCTCTCCGAGGTTTAAAACGACACTGACACAATATTTGGATTCATATTTTCAATCCACTAAAGATGTTTACATACAAATAAAAAAGATGCTGCAATAGCTGACAGCAGTCATCGCACCATAATGGTTCCTCGCTGACTTTATTTGTAGCTTCACGATGACACAGACGCTATACAAATTTGTATTAGCGTCGATGGAGCTGCATAAGAAAATAACAATATAGCCTCATTGTTGTGGTGATGGATGCCATGGATATATATGTGCATGTATATATGCCTTATAGCTGCAAGTTATGCAGTTTGTTCCGTGCTGACAGACACGGCCATAATGAGGCTCCATTTGCATTTGTTTGTGATTTGACTTTTCATTTGGAGGGAAGACACAGCGTGTTGTGTCTCTCTATCTCTATGAATATTATGACGCGTCATTCACTTTGAAGGAGGGCAAGTCTATTTGCAAGCGTCCTGTCTGGTGTACACACACTTCATTCACTTACAGTCGGCAGTGAAGGACGAGGAGGTTCAGGAGGTTCAATTCTGACCGAAGAGAAATGCAGGATGGAGAATCGGTGAAAGAGTGGGGGGGTGGAAGAGCTCTATTATAATAAAAAAAACAACCTGTTGATTCTGAAGTCCTTTAACCCCCCAAATGATTGATTGATGACATAGATACAGTAAGACTTGGCTATTTCTTAAACATTCACGAGGAGAAAGTGTGTTGCTGCAATAGTGTCAAAGCAATAGTGTGTATATTAGCAGACGTATATACATATATACGTTATTGCATAACTTTAACTAATATTAATAAACCAAAGGGGGAAATATCAAATTGCTACAACTGTACATAGGTTATTACCTTGCAATATGAAATACATAATATAATAAACCATAATTAGTGGGGGGCATCTAAAAATGTGTTTTTAATGAACAATAAATAAATAAAATATGAATTATTATTATTATTATTATTATTATTGTTATTATTATTATTATTATTATTATTATTATTATTATTATTATTATTATTATTATTATTATTATTATTATTATTATTATTATTATTATTATTATTATTATTCATTTTCTACCGCTTTTCCTCACAAGGGTCGCGGGGGGTGCTGGAGCCTATCCCAGCTGTCTTGGGACAAGAGGCGGGGTACACCCTGGACTGGTGGCCAGCCAATCCCAGGGAACATATAGACAAACAACCATTCACACTCACATTCATACCTATGGACAATTTGGAGTCGCCAATTAACTTAACATTGTTATTATTATCATTATTATTATTATTATTATTATTATTATTATTATTATTATTATTATTATTATTATTATTATTATTATTATTATTATTATTATTATTATTATTATTATTATAAAAATTATAATAAAAATCTGAAAATTTTTTGAAAGTATAATATTTTTTAGGAAAGAAGTACAACTCAACACCTAGACTTTAGGGTTTAAATGATTAATTTGCATAATTAAACACGTATAACTTTCAATTATTATTATTTATTCAAAAAATTCAAAAAAAATTACATTATTTGTACCAATTACTGTTTACACTGTACATTGTTGTTGTTCATATTTGATGTCATCTATGTTTAATTGTGTGTAATTGTTTAATGATATTTAATTAGGGCCCTATTAAATTATATTGCAGCATATGCAACAGAATTGCGGGTTATTGCTCCAGGTCACATGATGCATTTACATGACCACTTGTTGCTGGGCAGAATTTGTTGAAGGGAGAATCATTTATGGTCGTTCCACAATAACAAAAAGGAGGACTATGCTTTCTAATATGTATAATATGTCAAATCAGCCCTGCACTTTATGCAGCGTGCAATGCATCAGGCTTTGGGTAACATCTGCTCAAAGAAGATAAATGAAGACTTGTCTGGAAATGAGGACGCTTAGGATGTGCAGGCAACTTTTCATCTTTACTTTCCTGTGATATGCTCCAGGAATGTCTTGCGTAATAAAGATGGATGCCAGGTGTTGGCTGCTGTGTGTGTGTGTTTGTGTATGTACATGCAAAAAACGCATTTATTAAAAACAGAAAAATATACAAACTTTTTCAGTGCTTTGGTTCAGATTTTCTACAAGAAAAGCTCTGATAAAACATTCCGCTGTTCTCAAATATCTTAATTTTTATTTTTCTGCACAAAATAAGATGAAAAATAAATAAATCAAGAATAAAGAAAATCAATCAATCAGCAAAAAATAAATATAATAATAATAATAATAAAAGCTTAAAAAAGCACATATAGTTGGTGGGTAGACAAATGATTTTTTTCAGATTAAAATGAACAAAGCATTATTAGAGCCCTGTAGACATGACAAAACACGACTATAGTCACATTTATACTCTTTTTATTTACAACATATTGCGCAACTGCAGGGTCTTGAGACACATGCTAACTCGCAAACTAGAGAGCTAGCGACCTAAACGGTAGCCTTCAAGTTATTTCCTTTCAACTTAAATAGCCAAAAACTTACCACTTCCACACGGATAGGGAGGATAACTATTAACAGTTATTTAACCTTTAACATGAACATTAATTAAACGTAATAATTTTTTCTGGGTACATGATACCATACAGCATCCATATCAAACTTTCATATCGAGGCGGGGACCTCAAACTAGTGCCTTGCGGGCCACATTTGGCCCGCGGGCTGCATGTTTGAGACCCCTGTATTAAGTCATGTAGTGACCCCTTTTTAGCATGTTGTGTTCTGGAGTGTCTGACTGTTTTGGGTGGCCGTGAATGCTACAAGATCTGTTTTCTTTTCTTTCTCTCTTTAGGCTTTTCTCTTCAGGGGTCGCCACAGCAAATCAACCGCCTCCATCCATCCCAACCATCTCAGTCTGGCCTCTCTGACTTTATCTCCAAGGCCTCTATCATGTAATGTCCCTCTGATGTACTCGTTCCTGATCCTATCCATCCTGGTCACTCCCAATGTGAACCTCAGCATCCTCATCTGTGCTACCTGAAGGTAGGTAGGATGCTGACATCTGTGTTGCATGTAATTATGATTTCCAAAGCATTTTAAATACACCCCACAAGGCGGGGGGGGGGGCACTAACATAATTTGTAGTGGACGAGAGGTAAGCAGTGGGTACCCAAAATGAATGAGTGCTAGAAAGATAGTGGTCAGAATGGGGTGCACGGAGTCGCAGATAAAACTTGGAAATGGTCCATTTGCAAGATGACCTCAGCAACAAAACCTAAATAAAATAATTTATATAATAAAATAAATTAAATAAAATAATTTTTCTGCCCTTCAGGCACAAGCTGATTTTTTCATGTGGCAAAAAAAAAAAAAAAAAAAGAATGCCATGTTTAAAATCTCCCGTCACTTTGGTACACTTTATGTCTTACACAAAATCAATTCATTTCTTTTTTCCCCTGCACATGCTCGTATGTGCTTCTACAATATTATGCCAGGGTGCATGTACAGCCTCGAACGGATCAATAGTCAACGACTCCTGTTTGTTGCTGTACGAATCCCCTGGAGGCTGCAGAAAATTGCCCATCAACTCTTCTTCAGTTGCACGTCTCTTATGGAAGTTATTTAATGAGAAGGAGCTCGCCACAAGGGATGGCCAAAGAGGGGGGAAAAAAAAGCTGAGCTGATGTTTTTGAGGCGGGGCTTTGGGGGCGGTAACATTGACGAGTCTCTAATAATGCATTTCAAAGGGGATTGTTGACGTGGCTCTTTTCGGCTTTAAGGATAAAGCGGCCTTTACCTTGAAAGTATTGCTGTCGCAAAATATGGACAGTATGATGCTCGGAATATGAAAAGATATTGAACTTAAGACTGTTTTTTTTCAAAAGCTGACAGCAGAATATTGGATAAAAGCATAGTGTGAGAGCGTAACAACAAATCATAATAGCAAAACTGTCCACACGACACATTCAGTCATTAGCACAGATGAGAATCGAATGGAAAATATACCCATGTGACCTTTTGAGAGTGTCTTGTTGCGTTTGCTTGCTGGCCTAACTCTCATCTTAGCGTTGAAGTTTTATATTACATATTTGAACGTAAAAACAGAGACCAAGCACAGTGGAACCTTGGTTAACATCATTAATTTGTTCCAGAAGATCAACTCCAACCAAAACGGACTCAAACCAAAAAAATTTTCCCTTAAGAAACAATCCAATTAATCTGTTCATGAAAGTCATAAATGTTAACAAAAAACATGTTTATAGTTTCACAATTATATTTTTACATGCAGAAAACAATTTCAAAAGCATATAAATACATATGAATGATAGAAATAATTGATTCTTCCAGATTATTTTAAGACATTATTTTTATTTTCGACAAAGCTGTCCCCAAACATATATCTTAAAAGGGACCTACTGTGCTCATTTTTCAGCCCTTTGTATTGAGTTGCGGACTCCTATAGAGCAGCTACACACAATAACCAGCACAGAAAGTTTTCTAGTTCTTCCAGAATCTGCACCTATTCCAGCTGTATTTCTTTGGATTCGTGCTTCCAGCAAAAACGGTCTGTTTTAATGTATTCCACCCACGGCCCACCCAGCAGGCACGCCAGCTCCGCTGTGGTTGGTCACACTCCCGAGTGTGTATCTTCTCAAATGAAGAAGTTACTTCAATGTTAAATACTTTTAGCATTAGTGACGTATTGTGTGGTCATTACACGTTTTTTGCTACCAGTGCTAATTTTAGTAGGAAAAGTCGATTAACGACCAAGCTCCCTGTATGCACACTCTATAATGCTACACAGACAACCACT
The DNA here is from genome assembly GCF_037039965.1 of Doryrhamphus excisus. Taxonomy (NCBI): domain Eukaryota; kingdom Metazoa; phylum Chordata; class Actinopteri; order Syngnathiformes; family Syngnathidae; genus Doryrhamphus; species Doryrhamphus excisus. Next base: position 1,671,935 of record NC_136379.1, read on the forward strand.
TTTGCTCCATGACAACACAAAATAAACACAGTTAGGACACTGATAAATTGTTACTTACTGCTCTTCTGACTCTGTGACATCACAAAGGAACAGTTTTGTAACACTCTCTGAAACGGAGCGTTTTGAGTCATCCCAAACTTCTTTCAGGGCTCACTTCCAAATGTGCGAACCTCATTATCTGAAACGTTGGCATCGTTTAACACGAGAATACAACATTCTCACATTATAGGTCAGAAAAGTGGAAAAACCACAATAGGTCCCCTTCAATGTGGCCATTTTGAAAAATGGCTGATATTAATAATTGCTGTTTCGTGGTTGACTATGGCTCATTGTTAGTCAAACACTGAAATACATTGTGGCCACTATGCATCAGTAATGACACAAGTGGAAATAAGGTATCCTCCTCTTACGTGTGGAAGTGGTACTTGATTGGCTCGTCATATTATTTCTTCCCCACTCCATGTGAAAATCTTTCTCAAGATTAGAATAAATGAATTGGAGGCAAAATAGTTAGCTCGGTCGCATGCTATGCAGCTGCGGACATCTCTTGTGTCCCTGCATTGATCCCATATCCTGCATTGGCAATGTGACATCAACAAAGAATAATACAAGTTTAAAGATGACTATAGGTGTCACGGTCCGTCATGCGGGTGTTGCGATGCGACCCCAGGATGCAGAGATGAAACGACTGGTGCAGGTAAAAGCTTAGCTTTTATCTCTTTTAAATATAAATTAAATATATTAAATATAATGCAGCGCTGGCATACGACACGTAGCAAAGGACAAACAATGAACCAACAAAAAACAGACGCACCCGGCTGAACTAAATAAGACGATCAAATTAGAAACAGGTGCGCGTAGAAAGGGAAAGTAAAAGTAACGGGACACAGAACAGACCAACACAGGAAATACTACAAAATAAAAGCATGAAACCGGAACTAAGGCAAACAACGTGAAACAAAAACTGTCACACAGGAGGCGATGCAGATTGTGACAATAGGGGTGTTATTTCATGTCTACATGGCTCTAATGTAATGTATTTACAAAGTCATAAATGTTTTCTACGCTCTAACTCTGAAAATATTCTATTTATTAACATTAAATCTTATCCACAGCAATCTAGATGAGTTTTGAAATTTTGATTTAAACGTTTTGTGATTAGTCACATATGTTTTTGTGTTTAATTTTCACAGATTTTGCAGTTAAAAATGCAACTGGTCCCCATTGTGTTCATGCAAAGTTGAATAATTGGTGCCAATTTCTGCAAATCTAATAAAAAGTCATTGAAAATAACAAGCAACACATAATAAGCATCCATTCGCCATGCAAATGCAGAGCCACAGCACCACGCCATGTGTTTTTTGTGGTGCTGTAGTACTTATTAACAAGTCCTCAGGGACATGCTGACAATATGGTGACAAGTGAATTGTGAGTCTGCGTATTCCACCTGGGCATCAGCAGGTGTCCCTGCAAGATGGCCCGAGTCGTGTTTTGCAGGTGGGAAAATTAAAAACACGCCAAAACAAGGCTGCCTTCGTACACAGAGGGAGAGACATGTCACAGTTGCTCCTCCTCCATCCATTCAGTCATGAGGCTGATCTGGCTAGAAGTAGGGCAGCCTTAATTCTGGTTTTTGTTTTTTTTTTAAAGAGAAGAAAATATGCTCCCTTTTCGTTCACTCATACAGTGGTGTATTTTTTTGCATTTTTTGTGATACTTCACATCATCAAACAAATATTAATATTAGTCAACAACAACACAACTGAAGACAATATGCAGTTTTAAATTTTTTAAAAGAAAAAAATCCAATCCTAAATTAATCACCTCAACCCATTATTAGGTTTAAGGACCAATCAGGTTTTACACAAGGCCATATATTAAGGGAGAAAGTAGGCTTTGGTTTTTGGCCTCCTTTTGGGATGAGTTTGAAACCCGTGTGCTACAGTCTGAAAGACTCCGATGACTCTTTTTTTACAGACTTGTTTTGCCCTCTAGTGGTGAAAGAGAGAATAGACACATCCAGGACGACTTCAGTTCATATATTTCATGACAAAAACCCCATGGAAATGTGGACTATCGCTTTTAAATCAATTATATCACTATTTAGCAAAATGTTTAATAATAGGACAAAGTGTAATCTCTGATGTTTGCATTACGCATAACGTTTCCGTAGTGTAGTGGTTATCACGTTCGCCTCACACGCGAAAGGTCCCCGGTTCGAAACCGGGCGGAAACACACTTTCTCTTTTAAATGTTATCTGGTGCAAAAATCCAAAACCGATTCCTTTTGAGATTTATTAGGATATCATATGCATGTCAACGTTTCATTTTCTTAGGGTGAGGTATGTAAGCTATTTATGTGATGCCCTTACTTTGGTACCCCCCACGGGATGTGCTGTTATTTTGAAGGCCGGAAGTGTGTGTGTGTGTGTTTAGGTTGCTTGTTAGATATGAGTGAAGAGACTCGCGACGAAAATAAACGTGTCAAATAAACGAGCTTTATAGTGTAGAAGCTCAGTGTAGAATCTACACCATTGGAGGCAATCTTAACCTGCTTGGTTACATTAGCATTAGCAAGTTATCATATGCATGTCAACACGCTACACAAGCCGATTTTCAGAAAATTATATTAATTATAGGTTTTTCTCATCTTGTTGTGGTATTAAGTGAGTACAAATATCTGTGCCGTCAAGAATAACTATGGTAATGTTTTGCAAAGGCATGTTTTCTTCCTAAATGTTCAATTTTTCCATCCAATTTATACTGTCACTCCGACATTTTTTTGGAGGGGGTAAAAATCACCTCTAATACGTCACTTGTTATCGCTGCTGTTGCTATGGTCACACAACGTTTCCGTAGTGTAGTGGTTATCACGTTCGCCTCACACGCGAAAGGTCCCCGGTTCGAAACCGGGCGGAAACAACTGTTACTTTTAAATATTATTTGGTGCGAAAATGTGAATTCTTTACCTTTTGTTTGTATTAATAAATAAGCTGTTATCTGTGGTGTTCACTTCGTGTATAACGTTTCCGTAGTGTAGTGGTTATCACGTTCGCCTAACACGCGAAAGGTCCCCGGTTCGAAACCGGGCGGAAACATGTCGTCCTTTTCATTCGTTATTTGGCGCGAAAATGTATGATCGATGCCTTTGACATTTATTAGGTTATCATATGCATGTTACACAAGTCGATTTTCGGGAAATAATATTAATTTTAGGGTTTTACCATCTCGTTGTGGCATTTAGTGAGTAAAAATATTTGTACCGTCAAGAATAACTACTCGTGTTTGTGCACTACAAAGCCATGTTTTCTTCCTGCAGCATTTTACTAGACAGCCAATAGCTACTTTTCTTACTGAATGGTGAATTTCATGCAAAACCCACTTTTAAATAAACTATGTCACTATTACGGAAAATATTAAATATGAATTGCTGTGATGTTCAGCACATAACGTTTCCGTAGTGTAGTAGTTATCACGTTCATCTCACACGCGAAATGTCCCCGGTTCGAAACCGGGCGGAAACAAGTATGTCTTTTAAATGTTACTTGGCGCGAAAATCTGAACTCTTTACCGTTTGTTTGTATTGATAGGAGAGTTGTCATCGCTGGTGTTCTCCGAACGCGTAACGTTTCCGTAGTGTAGTGGTTATCACGTTCGCCTCACACGCGAAAGGTCCCCGGTTCGAAACCGGGCGGAAACAAATCTCACTTTTACATGTTGAGCCAAAAAAACACCCCTTTTGTTCAAAACAACTCTGGAACCATGGCAATGGAAAAAAAAAGCGCTGAGAATCACCAAAACAGCTCCGATCTCTTTGTTCTGCGGTCGATTATCAAATCAAACCGTCGTTATTTTGATACTTGAGTCATTTGAGTGGATGGAGGTAATGTATGTCATGAATAGAAACACAGCGGAAAGTAACCAAATGACTGTGATTGGGTCGAAATGATACGGGGTTGTTGGAACTACTTTTTCTTCCGCCTGTGCCATGCGGAAACGCAGCTGCAAACCCCTCCGCCAAACAGTCCAATTCTATACAGTTATTTTAATCCATACATTCATTCATTTTCATTCATACCTTTGGACAATTCGGAGTCGCCAATTAACCTAGCATGTTTTTGGAATGTGGGAGGAAACCGGAGTACCCGGAGAAAACCCACGCATGCCCGGGGAGAACATGCAAACTCCACACAGAGATGAGTTATTGTAGTCGTTTCATTATATGACTTTTTTGTTTCAAATACAATTTTCACATATTTTGTATGATGATTTTTCTGTGATTGTATATGGGTTTGGCTATACAGTACTACTTCGGTAAAAATATACATTACTTGTATTATTTATGCTATGATTTGGAAGTCACTACCGCTAAGTAATGTTTTTCCACAGGCTTATTGCGCCCTCTAGTGTTGATATAGAAAAACACATCCTGGATCCTGAATCAGTACTTTTCATTCGAAACAACAGCAGTTCGATTGAATGGTCATCTTTTTTGTCTTTGACCTTCTTTCTTAAGAATATGCCTTTCATTTTTTTATAAATTACTTTACATGTCTTATGATATTCATAGTTCTGTTTTTTCGAGGACTTAGCTCGGTATGTGTGTTGACCAATGGGGCAAGCCCGATCAATTCTGCCTAGCAACAAATGGCCGCCAGAGTTTGACTGTCAGAGTTTACAGAGTTTAAAGCACAATTTGTGTTTTATTATTCATGAAGACTTTAGTAGTTTTCTGTCCTTTTTTTATGACACATGTGACTTAACTTTGACAGAGCTGCGTGGGACTGGAGGTGGGGAGTTTTTCCCCCACTCCAGTTCCATTGGGCCACGGGTCACTTCCCGGGGTTAATTAGCACCACTTGGCACACCGTCAGCTCCCTAATGAGCGCCAACAACTGCCACTGTTTACATTTTAATGATTTTCTGCTCCATTAATCACCAGAGTCAGTTGTTTTTTTGTTGGTGTGTGAGAGAATAACATCCCTGGCTCATGAATCAAAGGACAAACATACATGGCGGTGCTTTTTAAATGATGCTTGCATTGTGGAATATTTGTAAGAAAGTTGCAATTTAAGGCGGGTTCATGGGTGGGTCTCGGTGCGCTTGCAAGGGAACTTGCTGCAATGTGAACAAGAAAGTACATTTTGGAAGCTTTTTGCAAAATCTTAGCAGGTAAACATAGCAGAATATATAAACATAGCCTATGTATTCCACTTAACATACATGATTATGGTTTGGTATATTCCAGTTATGTCACAAAAGCCTTCCAATCAAATCCGTACATTATGTTTATGCTCTTTTTTACTACCCGGCCTTTCATCCTGGACCCTTCATGTCTGCCATCATTGATGCAGGTTGAAGCATCCCTCAATCCTACCACAGGATGGCATTGTGCTACAACAAATCAATAACGCTTGACCTTCAGTTATGCAGTCAGTCTTTTTTTTTATAATTTTTATTTTAAAGGCTCTATTAGTGCTCAGCCAGTTAGATGAGCCAGGAAGTTTGAAAAGGAAATTAATTTAGCGAGAACAGTGAATGCCAAAACATCAACTTGTCCTTCCTCTGCGCAGTTTGACAAACTTCACACTTAACAACTCTGGAAAAACAAACCCGGCCTTGTCGGGGATTAGGCGGTAAATTGCGGCGCAGAGAGCGAAGGAACAGCTATAGTCAAGGATGCGCGGCCGTTAATGGTGTGGGAATTTAAAAGTGCTCAGCTCTAACAAAGTGCAGTTCTCCCTAACAATGAACTGTTGACCACGGCTGCTGTTTTCTATCTGATATGCTTTTTCATCCTTACGTATACCTTACAGATCGCTCAATGGCCGAGCATTCACACTCACATTCATTTCGGAGTCACCAATTAACCTAGCATGTTTTTGGAATGCAAACTCCAAGTTGGGATTCGAACCCAGGTCTTTCCAATCTCTTGACTGTATGGCCTACATGCTAACCACTCTGGCTCCACCGTGCAGCCTCATAATTATAATAAAAATGTATTAAAATGTTAGATTCTAAGGTATGATTCTAAGGAGTATGTCGACACCAAACACAATCTTTAATAATTCCAAAAGTCCGCCGTGCAGCCGCTATAAAAAAATACATTTAGAAAATATTGTTATAAGTTGCGCTCTTGTATCTGTCAAGAAATAAACAAGAAATGTCTTAAAAGGGACTTATGATGCTCATTTTTTGGCCCTTTTGTATTGAGTTGTGGACTCCTATAGAGCAGCTACAAACAATAACCAGCTTTAACCAGAAAGCTTTCTAGTTCTTCCAGAATCTACACCTATTCAGCTTTGAATTTCGTGCTTCAGGCAAAAATGGTCTGTTTTAATGTATTCCACCCACAGCTCGCCTCCAGACACGCCCACTCCGTTGTGGTTGGTCACACTCCAGTATCGTAGTTGATAGTAAAAGGCAATCCATCTTTTTGAATTGTCGGCTTTTAACATACAGCCATATGTGTTGGACCCCGAATCCGATCCGGAAGTAGAGACTGGACAGTTCGAAAAGGAGAAGGAGAGAAAAGGAGTTACTTCAAGATGTCTCTCAATGGTAAGTAGCATTAGCATTTTAGCATGAGAAATTCTACAGCATGTGTAACGTCTGATGTGGTCATTACATTTTTATGCAGGACTACCAGTGTTTCATAACTTGGGCAGAGCCACTAATTGTGGTGGGAAACAGCTATTAGCAACCCGGCACCCTGTATGCACACTTTATAATGCTACACAGACAAGCACTTTTGCAAAATAAACACAGACACTGATAAATTGTTACTTACTGCTTGCTCTTCTTACTCTTCGACATGACCAAGTAACGTTGGAAAGGTGTCAGACTTCAGCTGTCGGCTAGTCCAGCTGCATACTGGCCCATGTTCACAAAACAGTCCAGGGTGAAATGCCGTTGACGGATTAAAATAATTTTTTTTTTGCTGGTAGGGAATCAGGAACTCCAACTGATGGTGGCAACTTTAGGAATTGCGTTCCCTTACGAGCCATTGCTAGCAATGTAAACAGAGAAGCTTGGTGGGGCGCTGAGTGTGTGATGCGCCCATGGGGAAGCCTGCTCCTCTGTGACATCACAAATCATCATCAGTTTTGCAACACCCTGAAACCGAGCGTTTCGAGCCATCCCAAACTTCTTTCAGGGCTTACTTTCAAATGCGCAAACCTCAATATCTGAAACTTTGGCATCGTTTAACACAGGGGTGTCAAACTCAATTTACCTGGGGGCCACTGGAGCTCGGGTCTGGGCGAGGCTGGGCTTCATCAGGTTTTCAAAAAAAAAAAAAAACGCATTTATTAAAAACAGAAAAATGAATAAACTGCTTTGGTTCCAATTTTCTACAAGAAAAGCTCTGATACAACAATCCACTTTTCTCAAATATCTTCATTTTTATTTTTCTACACATAATAAGATCAAGAATAAAGAAAATCAATCAATCAGTAATAAATAAATATAATAATAATAATAAAAACTTAAGAAACCATATATAGTTGGTGGGTAGACAAATGATTTTTTTCAGATTAAAATGAACAAAGCATTATTAGAGCCCTGTAGACATGACAAAACACGACTATAGTCACATTTATACTCTTTTTATTTACAACATATTGCGCAACTGCAGGGTCTTGGGACACATGCTAACTCGCAAACTAGAGAGCTAGCGACCTAAACGGTAGCCTCCAAGTTATTTCCTTTCAACTTAAAAAGCCAAAAACTTACCACTTCCACACGGACAGGGAGGATAACTATGAACAGTTATTTAACCTTTAACATGAACATTAATCAAACGTAATAATTTTTTCTGGGTACATGATACCATACAGCATCCATATCAAACTTGCGCGGGCCGCACTGACATTAAACTTTCATATCAAGGTGGGGGCCTTAAACTAGTGTCCTGTGGGCCACATTTGGCCCGCGGGCCGGGTGTTTGAGACCCCTGTTTTAACACAAGAATACAACATTCTAACTACATTTATAGGTCAGAAAAGTGAAAAAAAGCATAATGGTCCCCTTTAAGACATCAGACGATTGAATATGTTATAAAACAAGTGAAAGTATCATTTAAAATGAAAAAGTTCCTTTTATTCAGTATGTGAAGGACGCTTTTTGACTTGTCTCTCACACTCAGCAGCGGGGTCAACCCTGACCACATTCCAACAGTAGTTAGCCATCATAGATGAATTCCACTTTCCCTGATATCTTTTCTCCATCGTTGCATATTTGGTTGGTATGAGCCAAACAGAAGAAGGAGCAAATAGGAACTGACAATACTGTATTGTCATATACATTCAATGATCATAACAAACGTAAGTACCAAGGAGGAAAAGTGACGCATGAGTCAGCGTGATGCATCTAAAGACATTTGTGTTCATCAGTGAGTCCTAAAGAATCTGGAAGCCGTATTATGTTACCTTCACATGGTGCCAGATGAGCTATCACCATTAAGCTTAAGCACCTTGACTGCTAAACTCATTAAAAAAAAGAGAGCGAGAGACCCAAGAAGTTGTACAAAGCTCGAAGTTTGAATGCAAAACACGCTCTGAAGCACCTCTTGGTGCAGGAGTATGTTTCAGGGACAAAGGCACAAGGCGTTTTTCTATTAAAAATTTGAATTAATTGCCAGTATTATTGTGTTCCCAGAGTGCTTTGTCCCTTCTTAGCAAAATGATTGGCTGTCTGAATTAATGAAGAGAGAGTTGAAGTACTAGCAGGTGGATTTGAATGGGTTATCTCAGCGCCACGTGTGTACATGTGCCACCATTCCTTGTTCCTCGGTTCTTGAGCCAATTGAAGGAGGCACAAAGAGTCACGCCGTGATCAAGATGTCATCTTCAGAGTAATGAAAACATGACCTTTCATAATAAGAAAGAGATTGGTTATTGGGCTTAAATAAGTGGAATAAGTGTGCTGTAATCTATCATCATCTATCATCAAGTCGGGAAACTTTTGGATTAAGAGCGCCATGAAAGCCACTAATTTTTTCATGTATTGTATACATGTATATATATCATATTTTTTTTCAACACAGAATACAAGTAAATGCCAACCATTTTAGAATACAATGAGTTTTTCTGAAACTTAAGTTTTTTTAACCCAAACTCTGTGAATTTGCATGGCCGTCAATGATCAGTTGCTAAAGTGCAGGGAAAAATATACAAAAATATACAAAATATAGTACAAAATATACTTCAGAAATGATTGCTATTAACCAGGGGTGTCATGAAACTGTTGAGACCAGCGATGTTCTTTGGTCTGGAGGAAAAGACCGGAAGCGGAACTGGAAGTAGCAGAGATAAGGATGCTGAGGTTCTCATTGGGTGTGACCAGGATGGATAGGATCAGGAAGGGACAATACATGTTTGAGGTCTTGGAGATAAAGTCAGCGAGGCCAGTACCCCGCCTCGCCGGAAGACAGCTGGGATAGACTCCAGCATACCCGCAACCCTACTGAGTCGTGAACCTAAGTGTCATAGAAAATGGATGGATGGACGATGATATATTGCAATCTACCAATCTATGGAGGTTTTCAGGGCATGCCTCAACAAAGACGCAGGACACGTCGGAGAGACCATGTCTCTCAACTGTGTGTATCTGTGTGTACGTATGCTAGCGGCCCCGCCTCCAACCATTGAGATAAAGAGACTGCATGACTGACAAAAGGGCTCACTCTGTTCATGCCGTTGTTCTATGGTGAAAAAAGTGAAACCAATGCAAACTCTGTGAATTCTCTTCCTGCTCGTTTGGAAGTGGGAGATTACGGAAAAAGACACTCATACACATGGCAATATATTTAATGGAAAATGAAAAGTCCAATTCCCACTTTTTTCCAAGCAGCGTCCCATCAGATGTTTATCATATAAATTGGACAAACAGATTTCTTCCCACTGGCTACCTGACGTAGTTGCTGTTTTGGAAGTGTAATGAGCTGTCCAAGGGCCCATTTGGGTTTTTTTTTTTATTTTTCCTTCTGCAATTGCTTTTGCCGAAACAAGTATATCGAATAGCGGTGATGTCCCTCAATTTAAGCCTTAATGAAAGCTTTGTAGCCGTACTTCACAAACACCATTCCAAGAAACGAGATATGACAAAAATGAGCTCCCCTTCTGTGACACACGTCCGTCTCTTTGCTCATCAAGGCATCACGGCATTGGTCAATTTCTCCTTTTCCTAGTTTTTAATGTTTTGACTGCACAAAAGCGGCCATTGTTATTGCTGGCTTCATGGTGGCTTCAAGGGAAGGGAAAGGGCAGCGATTGCACCGAGGCTCCCTACCTTGCTTAGCCCAAAGTGTCCTACTGGGTAAGAAGCGACAATGACATCGATATATTCACAGCGCTTCACTTTTTCTACATTTTGTCATGTTACAGCCTCATTCCAAACTGTATTAAATTAATCTCTTACCTCAAAATTCTACACAAAATACTCCATTATGACAATGTGAAAAAAGATTTTTTTTGACATGTTTTGAATTTATTAAAAATAGAAAACAAAAAAATCACATTTACATAAGTATTCACAGCCTTTGCTTAATACTTTGTTGATCCACCTTTGGCAGCAATTACAGCCTCAAGTCTTTTTGAATATGATCCCACAAGTTTAGCACACCTATCTTTAGGCAGTTTTGCCCATTCTTCTTTGCAATAAGTCTCAAGCTCCATCAGGTTGGATGGGAGACGTCTGTGCACAGCCATTTTCAGATCTCTCCAGAGATGTTCCATCGGATTCAAGTCTGGACTCTGGCTGGGCCACTCCAGGACATTCACGGAGTGGTTCTGAAGCCAATCTTTTGAGATCTTGGCTGTGTGCTAATGTCTACTGTCTATATGGTCAAGGTACATGACCAGTCTACTGAGGTCAAGAGCGCTCTGGAGCAGGTTTTCATCCAGGATATCTCTATACACAGTTCCTGACTTTGTGTCTAATTTGGATTTCTGTTTATTTCATGAATAATAATTGGTGGAAGGATCACATTAATCATGTGACTCATCAACCCTCTTAGGTGCTTGTGCATGAGCGAGCGTCATTGTGGATTATTGAGACTATACTTTGATGCAATATTGTATACACTAGCTATGGGCCATACGTATGCCCAGTGTGGCATTCTCCAGGGGGCGCCGTGGAGAGGGAAGAAAAGCTCACCATATCCTCATCGGGTACGAGATGATAATAGTGCTGTTCATCTGTGTCAAGACAACATGGAAAAAACAAAGTCAAAACCATCAGGTGCACAATTTATAAAGATAATGGTATGGTGCTATAGCGTCACTTTATGTACACCGCAATATGGAATATATGTGATCAAATAAGCTAACGTTACTTGATGGCTGTAGACGCACAGGCCTCACAGCTAGGAGACCCGAGTTCGATTCCACCCTCGGGCCTCTCTGAGTTTGCATGTTCTCCCCGTGCATGCGTGGGTTTTTCTCCGAGTACTCCGGTTTCCTCCCACATTCCAAAAACATGCCACTCCAAATAGTCCATAGGTATGAATTTGAGTGTGAATGGTTGTTTGTCTATATGTGCCCTGTGATTGGCTGGCCACCAGTCTGAAGACAGCTGGGATAAGCTCCAGCACACCCGCGACCCTTGTGAAGAATCAGCGGTAGAAAATGAATGAATGAATGAAAGAATGAGTACACATCTAAAACAGGAAATATGCATTTTATTTTTCACAGCGGAAATAAAAAGATTAACGCGATTTGGTGTCATGCGCACTTTAATGACACAGTTGGATTCACGCAGTGTATTGATAACATGACAAGACGTGCACCGGAATGTATGCTAACCGGAAAATGTACGGAAATCTAGAGCAAATTTTGACGCCATTTTTCAGTGTTAATTGAAAAACATGCTAACCAAGGCGGATGCTAACCAAGGTTCCACATATTACTAGTGTTTTTAGCTGGAGAGAAATTTGTGACTTTTTTTTTTTTACCAATCAAACAAAAAAAGATTTGCAAACAAAAATGATGGATTTTTGAAAACATTTTTAACACGTTAAGCTGATGCTGCCACAATCCTGCTCTTCTCTTGTGTTGCCAGCTTTTAAGACAATAATGGCTGTCGGTTGTCTCATTTGCAGTGGATAGTTAATTCTGTACAAATTGTCCACTCATGACACTAAAGTATATCCACGTTGACTTTCTATGGTATCGTAATTTGAGAAGATATGATAAAAATGATAGCAGTAATGTCCGACCAACCAACAGCGATGAAAACAAAGGTGTCATAAAACCCGTCAGACACCAGGAAGCTGTGTCACCGAGCTAATTTGTCACCAGCGGAGCAGATTCATAGTTTGTTTACACCATTAATTTCCCCCTCATTTCCTTTCCAGTCACAATGAAATATTCCACCAAGTGCTTTTACTGAGTTGACTTCACTGAAAGGATTGTGCGTTGTACAATTATCAATATAACAAATTCATGTCTTTAAATTGTCTTCATTTTGTGTTTCTCTCTCTCTCTCTCCCAAAGCGATGTAAACTATTGACCTTGCAGGGCAGCGCAATTTGATGGTAAATGCCTGTCATTTGGTGTGCGCCACGCCTCATGAAGCCACCCTTTTTTTATTATGACTTTGGCGTTTATGCCCCCACTGATCACCACATCGCAGCAGTGCTTGACTAATTTGAAAGCCTCGGGCGGATGACAAACAGACGAGTGGCGACTGTTGAGTGTCGATTTCAGGACTAAATGTTTTGTATTTTTCCTTTCAGAAGCCATTTTTCCTTGTCGGGTTGAACTCGGTCTGAATATAAGCGCAAATACAGCAGCAATAAAAAATGTCCACCGTTCCACGGAACCATGCTGATAAGCTTACATAGAATTGTACTGTATGCACGCAGGAAATGTGGTGAATGAGCATGAAGAACTGATAAGAAAAAAGCATACACACAATGGAGGTTCAGTTTCGATGGTCATGGTTGATGCATCTGAAGAATACCAGAACTTCATCAGTACTATACGCCTTTGAGAACAAGTCACTTTGGAACAAATCAACAGTTAATACATTGAAAGAATACACTTTAAAGCAGCATGTTTAATTATGCAGACTTTAAAAAGTCCTATTTGGAATAACATGTTTTAGTTAAAGTACAGTGAAACCTCAGTTAGCATCCGCCTCGGTTAGTGTGTTTTTTGATTAACATCGAAAATTCATGCCACAATTTTGCATGCATTTGTTAATACTCTGCATAGGTTAATGTATTTTTTTTCCTTCCTTGTTAGCATCTTATTAGCTAGCTTACAAAATGGCAACCAGAATCTGAACTCAGCTCCGTTACGGCACCTGTGTATGATGTCATCAGTGATTAACTCTGCAGTGATTAACGCGGTGTACCCCGCCTCTTGCCCGAAGACAGCTGGGATAGGCTCCAGCACCCTCACGACCCTCGTGAAGATACGCGGTAGAAAATGAATGAAAAGGGCTAAACCAATATTTAAGGTTACTTTAACCCTCAGTGAAGATATAACTCTTCCCGAAGACACGACGTAGCGGCGAGATCAACCACCATCACATTTCTGTTTTCAGTCACGTCAAGAATCACGTCTACAAAGTAACCTCAAATGTTCATTCATCATTTGTATGCATTTTGAAACTATAAAACTATATTTTTTGGCTTTCTAGAACAAATTAATTGGATTGACATTATTTCTTATGGGAAAAATTGATTAGGTTAATGTACGTTTTGGTTAGAGTTGGACCTATTTGTATACCAAAAGTGCAAATATATTTTTCTATTATTCATAAAAGTTGAAATGTATTGAAATTATTAGGTTATTTACATCAAACAGTTCTTCATACGTATGTACTGTATAATAACTATTACTACTAGATAAATCAAAAATTAATCTATTATCCGATTAATCAACAGTTATTCGATTTGGGTTCGATTTTCTGTGTGGAGTTTGCATGTTCTCCCTGTGCATGCGTGGGTTTTCTCTGGGTACTCCGGTTTCTTCCCATATTTCTTCCCACATTCCAAAAACATGCAAGGTATGAATGTGAGTGTGAATGGTTGTTTGTCTATATGTGCCCTGGGATTGGCTGGCCACCAGTCCAGGGTGTACCCCGCCTCCCGCTCCAAGACAGCTGGGATAGGCTCCAGCATAGATAATGGATGGATGGATGGAAGAGATTTTGGAAAAGAAATTAAATTAATGCATGTTTGTGTTTGGTTCACATTGATGGTCAGAAATAATGTGCTTTTAAACAGCCCATTAACAGTATAGCATTCATTGAAACCACACGTTTGAACACCAACACGTAAACACCAAAGGGCTCTGCAGCTTTTCGGCTTTGTGATGGTAACCCCCATTGTGTTTGTCCTCAGTAAATCCACGCCGGACCTAATAGGGCTTCCCACTGCGGGAAAAATCCTCTTGTGTTTCCTGTCCTGGAGCTGCCCTCTTCCTCTCTGGGCGTAAATCCACAACCTGCTGTTTCTCAGACAGTAGAGGTTCGAATTGCGGTCTGTTTGAACATGCTAAAAATAGACCCCTCCAGTATCACCCCTAATCTGTTGAATTCCACACAATGTGGGCAAATTGCTGCCCAGAAGCAGTGAGCAAAGTCGTTCCTGCTGAAACTGGAAAATTGTTTCCATGGAGTGGTTTTCATCTTGTATTGACCGTTTGGGATTTGTTGAGAATAGCTTTGCCCTTTTAAATCAAATTGATGTCTTGACATACTGAGTAATAAACACATGACATTCATTCCCCTCCATTGTTATTTGTTTGTAAGCCGTCTGCTGTACCGCCTACAATGTTAGCGGATGATATTATTGAATATCCCACTTGAGTTGGCTGGAGCGTACTCCACTGCCGGACCAGATACGGAAAAATACAGGCATACTGGCTACGCTATTTGTAGCTCAGTGCAGATTTGTTTTATTCAAATGTCATCACTTTGCGCTTGAGCGTGTTTTTACAGGACACCTCTGTGATGTAACCACAATGTTATCAACAGCGTTCGGGTTTGCCAAATACATGTTATTATGTTTTGACCCCTTCTTGTACCTTGATTCACAAAGGCCAGTCCAAAAATGTTATAGGATTTGTGCAAACATACGATAGGTGGTACCCGGGTTACAAACGGGAATAGGTTTCCAAAATAGCCGAAATAATTGAAATCTGCAAAGTAGATGTTTTACAATTCTTATATATGATATAGGGATGTAAAACACCTTACCATACACTTTATACATATTTCTCAGTCATGCATTAACATTTTCTTACATTTCTCTCTTGTGTCAACACTCTCAACGTTCAAATTTCATTTGAATGTTAATGACCTATGATCTAAGAAATTATAAGTGACTCCCACGGATTCATTCCTTTGACCATGTGTCAACCTGGCGCTGTTCGTCTGTAGCGTTTTTGTGTCCTTGTTAAAACATATTGCTCCTGCTGTCCTACTCCTTGAGCCGAAGATTGTTTGTTGACAGTTAGCAAGGCATTAGCTAGTTTGCTAGCGACTATTGACAACAGCAAGAAATGGCATGAAGGAGATTGATTGACAATGGTCTATAGCCAATCAGGATGCAGAACACAATGGCCGCTTTCTCCCTAAACCAATGAAGACTAGCGGGCTATTGTGTTAATGACCTATGATCTATTAGCTTGGACACAAGAAATTATAAGTGACTCCCACGGATTCATTCCTTTGACCATGTGTCGATCTGGCGCTGTTCGTCTGTAGCGTTTTTGTGTCCTTGTTAAAACATATTGCTCCTGCTGTCCTATTCCTTGAGCCGAAGATTGTTTGTTGACAGTTAGCAAGGCATTAGCTAGTTTGCTAGCGACTATTGACGACTGCAAGAAATGGCATGAAGGAGATTGATTGACAATGGTCTACAGCCAATCAGGATGCAGAACACAATGGCCGCTTTCTCCCTAAACCAATGAGGACTAGCGGGCTATTGTGTTAATGACCTATGATCTATTAGCTTGGACACAAGAAATTATAAGTGACTCCCACGGATTCATTCCTTTGACCATGTGTCGATCTGGCGCTGTTCGTCTGTAGCGTTTTTGTGTCCTTGTTAAAACATATTGCTCCTGCTGTCCTACTCCTTGAGCCGAAGATTGTTTGTTGACAGTTAGCAAGGCATTAGCTAGTTTGCTAGCGACTATTGACCACAGCAAGAAATGGCGTGAAGGAAATTGATTGACAATGGTCTACAGCCAATCAGGATGCAGAACACAATGGCCGCTTTCTCCTAAACCAATGAGGACTAGCGGGCTATTGTGTTAATGACCTATGATCTATTAGCTTGGACACAAGAAATTATAAGTGACTCCCACGGATTCATTCCTTTGACCATGTGTCGATCTGGCGCTGTTCGTCTGTAGCGTTTTTGTGTCCTTGTTAAAACATATTGCTCCTGCTGTCCTACTCCTTGAGCCGAAGATTGTTTGTTGACAGTTAGCAAGGCATTAGCTAGTTTGCTAGCGACTATTGACCACAGCAAGAAATGGCGTGAAGGAAATTGATTGACAATGGTCTACAGCCAATCAGGATGCAGAACACAATGGCCGGTTTCTCCTAAACCAATGAGGACTAGCGGGCTACTGTGGGTTCCTAATATGCTTGTACCAGCACATAAACACATACTGAGACAAGGTGGAGCTGCACATGTCTTGAACTCTCACATGAGTATACAACACTCTCTACTGGTAGCACTAGTACAGGGGTGGGCAAACTACGGCCCGGGGGCCACATCCGGCCCGCCAAGTGTTTGAATACGGCCCGCCCAATCTTTCCAAAGTATTTCATTTAAACTCAACATACAACCTGGCATCATGGCCTGAGCCAACCTTTTGATGGTTTTATCAATTTCGTTTTTTGACATGGTCTGTTGTTTACAAAGTGCTCCTGAAAAAAGGGACACAAGCACATAATAATAATAATAATAATAATAATAATAATAATAATAATAATAATAATAATAATAATAATAATAATAATAATAATAATAATAATAATTATTATTATTATTATTATTATAATAAGTTATAATTTTTTTTTAGTTATAATTATTATTATAACTATTATGATTATTATAATTATTATATTAATGCTAATCATTATATTAATTATATATAATATTATTGTTATATTTGCATATTTTACATAATAATAATATAATAATTATTATTTCTATTTTATTGTAATTATTATAATATTTTATTATTTTTAAAATATTTAAATATAAATATAAAATAATAAATAATAATAGCGGATTGCATGACAATTTTACAGATACAATAATACCAGGTGGACTGTTATGTGTAAAATATATAGTCTGCCCCCCCCCCGTAAATTTTGTCATATCAATGCGGCCCACGAGTCAAAAAGTTTGCCCACCCCTGCACTAGTACATGACAAGAGATCTATAACACTGCGCTAATACACCACAAGGACACAGAACACAATGCACATTCACATGCTGTTATAAAAAATATTCAAAATTGTGCTTAAAAAATCTGCGAAACAGCGAATCCTCAAAGGTAGGACTGTGACGTAGCGAGGGAAAACTGTAGTTTTAATTGTAATGTTTTGCTTTTTGTGGTTGTGTTTTACTCTTCTCAGCTACCAAATTTTTTATCATGTTCATTTTCCCTTCCATGGTGACGGCTTTACTTTGATTCGACTCACTGCCACTAGGAGCGTGCACACTGTACCTAGTTCTCAAGCAACTTTTGTGTTTATAAAAATAGTGCTTTTAATTAATTTATCAGCGTGTGCTTGTAAACACGGAATGTCACAACATGGAATGCCCTTAACTGAGCACCACCTGTACTGAATGGGAAATATTTACAGTATGCGAGACTTCCTCTGTGTGACTTAAAAAACTATTTCTCTGCTCCTCCTGAAACTGTCCGTCATATTTTTTTTCTTTGTAAATTTTAGAAGCTTAAAATTGCAACAACATCAGCCTGGCTGCTCAGGGAGTTTATTTTAATGTTGCAGCCAGATGGCTCCATTCATCTCTCACATGCACATTTACACACAGTTTGCTACATTTAAACATGAAATATGTCCGGCGCTGGGTTTCAATTTGGGACTCAGGAGAGGACTCCAAATCTATACAGGGGACACACACAAACCCCAAACGCTAAAATAAATAGAAGGGAATGATAGAAGTAGTGGAATTTTATTTTAGTTATTCCTCAGTGGTTGATTGAGGTGGACGAGGAATATGTTTGACAAACTATAATGCTTATGTGACAAGTGAGAAGAGCAATTTATATACCATATATTATACATTTAGAGTAGTGTAGTGCTTCATATGTTCTCAACCTTACTTTTTTTGCTCCCCCCATAGACTTTAAAGCAGTGGTCTCAAACACGCGGCCTGCGGACACTAGTTTGAGGCCCCCGCCTTGATATGAAAGTTTAATGTTAGTGCGGCCCGTGCAAGTTTGACATGGATTCTGTATGGTATCATGTACCCAGAAAAAATTATTACGTTTGATTAATGTTCATGTTAAAGGTTAAATAACTGTTAATAGTTATCCTCCCTATCTGTGTGGAAGTGGTAAGTTTTTGGCTATTTAAGTTTAAAGGAAATAACTTGGAGGCTACCGTTTAGGTCGCTAGCTCTCTAGTTTGCGAGTTAGCATGTGTCTCAAGACCCTGCAGTTGCGCAATATGTTGTAAATAAAAAGAGTATAAATGTGACTATAGTCGTGTTTTGTCATGTCTACAGGGCTCTAATAATGCTTTGTTCAATTTAATCTGGAAAAAAATCATTTGTCTACCCACCAACTATATGTGGTTTCTTAAGTTTTTATTATTATTATTATATTTATTTATTACTGATTGATTGATTTTCTTTATTCTTGATTTGTTTATTTATTTTTCATCTTATTTTGTGTAGAAAAATAAAAATTAAGATATTTGAGAACAGTGGAATGTTTTATCAGAGCTTTTCTTGTAGAAAATCGGAACCAAAGCAAAGTTTATTCATTTTTCTGTTTTTAATAAATGCGTTTTTTTGTTTTCTTTTTGAAAACCTGATGCGGCCCAGTCTCACCCAGACCCGAGCTCCAGTGGCCCCCAGGTAAATTGAGTTTGAGACCCCTGCTTTAAAGTATTGTGTGCCAAAGGAAAAGTCAATAATTGCGTTTAAAAATAATAATAAACTGAGTCCTGGAGTACCTGCTGGTTGATGCTGTTGTTTTTATTGATGCTGGCTTGTTTTTATTGATTTTTATTTCTTGTTTATCCCCCAGCACAAACAATTTACACAGTTGTCTACTCTACAGGACCGACATTGTGGACACAGACGCTCAAGTATGTTGAAATAAGGTACAGATGTTTGCTATTTGGTCAATAGTCACATAAAACCAAAAATATCTACTTTTTAAAAGAGAAACTACTCTAATTGACATTTATCGTGTGTCAGCGAGATAAAACGCAGTCTCTAGAGGGACAAATACTTTCCACAAGGTCGTGGTCAGTCATTGCAGTCTGACCTGTGGGAAAATAACAGCCCACGTCCTCAATAGTTGCTCCTATTTAATTTGAAACCTAGTGACTGATGGGGACATCAATGTAAGCTGATGCAAATACTAAAAATATAACCAGGACATGTCATTAGGGTCTCATATTCATATTTCAAAACAGGGCAAAATTGAACTGTTAGCTAATTCAACAATATCTTGACTCCCATTATTATACAATGCTTATTCAGCTACACAAAAAATAAACATGAACACAAAAGGTGTCCAGTGTTTATGTAACATAAACACTTTTTTCATTTATAAGTCGCTCTGGAGTATAAGTTGCAGGAACAGCCAACCTATAAAAAAAAGTGCAACTTATAGTCTGGAAAATACGGTAATTTTTTTTCTTTAATAATAATTTGGATGAGGAAGAGCAAACTGGTCAGATTGCATTATTACCGCTGATGGCTTGATTGTAAACAAGTAGCTGAATAGCAACATTTTAAAGTTCATGCAGAGGTAGATAAAGCTGCTGGATGCTGACCAATAATGAAACTTTATATACACTTACTGCCATCTTGTGGAGTTCAGAAAAAAAGATACATCAGAAGGTTGCCTACAGCCACATATATTAATGAATGGAGGACGTTAATGGTAATGGTTTTATTTCATTTGAACATGCATCAGATTACAATTGAGTGCATCACATAATCAAGTTCCCAGTTCCACATGTCCAAAAGGAGTAGGAAGAAGCAAAGCTTATTAAATCCTTACTTTTGCAATCAGTAATTGTTACATTTGTTCACTTCCTGCTTTCCATAATACAGTGTAAGGTTTTTTTTTTTTTTTTAATAATGTACCTCGCTAATCGCCAATGCCAATGATTTATTGATGACCACAGACTCAAAGATTGGTTAGTCTGTATCGAATCAAATAGAATAATATAATTGGAGCATTTGCGTTATCCAAATGTAGCGGTATTTGTATTAGCATCAAAAGTAAACAGTTGTTCAAATCTGTATTGTGACCATAATTTGGCTTAGTGACCTCCGACTTTCCAAACAATACCAAAAGCTGTATATATTCAAACAAGTAGTGATGCCAAACACAGTGAATTCCCTGCCTCAAACTATTTAAAGGTGCTACCATTGATTGACTTTCTATACGCGTCCTCGCCCTTGTTGTTCCTTACCCACACCCTTGCAAAGGAAGCAGCTCCTCAGGTTGTTTTTGTGTGGCTTCCCTGCACACACACGCCTCAGATGGCACACAATAACACTCCACACCTTACAGGCGGTCATTTTAGTATTAATATATTTATATGAACACAAAATCAAAGACAAGCCGCAATGGTGCACTATTATATAACCAGTAATCTTTTACATGCCCATTGCACAATCAATGATGTAATAGGTGTGTATATGTGTGTGGGTGTTTGTGTGTGTGTGTGTGTGGAAAGGACAAACACGTTGGCGATGTTTCGTTGTCAAGGTTTCCCATTCGACTTCCGGTGTGACGTCATCGCTGGATTATAATCCACCGCATTTATGAATCTATTCGTCTTCTTCAGTGGTTTTATCCTCGTGCTGTGCAAATCAGATTTGACCCCCCTCGTCCACGCCTTGCCAACCTTTTGACAGCCAACCCGTCACACCAATCGTCTTTGGGTTTCTTTCTCAGCGCCCTGACCACAGACCAATCAGGACAAGAGTAGGCGGAGCCTGACGTGGGCCTGGCATTCAAGTTCGGTTGCAAAGGAAGTGCCCAGGATGGGATACTGTGAGTTTTACTAGACACATTTATTTCTATTTTTCATTTAATGTCATTTATGCAGTAATACTACCTACTCGCTTGTAATGTCAGCGATAATGGTCGTAGCGTTCTAACGGCGACGGCGCTCCATGCTCGCTTACGTAGCTAAATGCTTTGTAAAGAAGTCCAAGCAGGAGAGAACAACGGTGATTTCTCGACTATTGTTATTAATTCTAATCAATCAATGGTGCTACAATGCTAATAGCTGCTAAAAAAACCACCATAGCTACGTTGTTGGTCGCCTTTTTAAGTGCACGATTAATATTGCTTGTTACTGTCTTATTGCTAACATGCACTCTTTTAAGTTTCTCCTCTAAATAATGAACGACTAGGAGTAAGATATCATTGAGCAGTGTTATGACAACAAATGCAGTGCAGTTTGTCTTCTTTGAATTTGGATTTACTTTGAATAGTTAACAAGGCAAAACTCGTTTTACAGGACTTGCGGTTGTTGTAAGCTTCTTTGGCCTTTTAAATGATATAAAGATAATGTCATAATGTTATTTATTACAGAGACTGAAAGAATTGATGCTGGACCTTAAGAGGACATCTAGGATACTTCACGCCTGCCACACCTCTTCATCTTAAGGCAACAAGCACCACTCGGATACAATTTTACCAAATGCTTCAACTTACTTATTGGTTTTATTAATTTTTTTCAAGTAAAGTGATGGATTTGGAGAAGACATAAAGTGGATGTTCTTGTCAAGTGACGTGTTGCCAGAAGCTTAAGATTGGAGTTTTCCAACTTTTTTTTCTCCTCCTGAGGCCACAACAAGTCAAGAAGAAGGGGAATTATAGTTTGGAGGCAAAATGGATCAGGCCAGCGGTGGGGACGACCCCAATAAACCCTCTAAAAAGAGGTCCAGTGAGGATGAAGGCAAAAACAAAAAACTGGTAGGTATGCTGTGTAATAGTTAATAGTTGACTCAGCAAGAGTGTGAGAAAATCACTAATCCACATTTCCCACTCCAAACATTTTAGTCTGGAGATTTAATGTGTTGTTATTACATTGGCTGTACGGTATAATCAGAACTACAGCCATACTGTTTCTCAATCATGTTTTTAGTGCATGACGCTGAAATAGCTATTGACGTGTTAACATCGCTGTGTAATGCAGCCAAAGTGCATGGCATCTAATAGATTTCAAGGTTGCACTAAAGAGATGTAGTGTTTTATTTTTATGCTGCGCTCTGCACTTAGTGTGCATCATGTGATGATCCTGTTCCATTTGTTCCCCCTAAAAGGACTGCCTTGTTGTGACAGTTGCTCCGACAGTGCTTTTCGAAAGTTTATTGACTCATTGCTTTTGCAGCCGACTTGTATCTGTGATGCCTGTTTAGATTGACTGACTGTTTTTTGTAACTGTATTAACTTCTTGTAGAGTGGGTGGCCACCACTGTTTGCTAAACTGCGTCAAGCAGCAGGCTGGTTTGTTAGCAACAGGACATATAACATGTGTGTTAAGTTTGGGCATAATTATCGATTTTGCTAAATTTATAATTATTTATAATTGTATCTCGAACCGACGGAGATGAGTTCACTATTTTGATGCAACCAGCAGAGGCGCTGTTGAGTCTAAATAATCACACAACAAATGACTGAACTGCATCATTTTGCTGGCCTCAATATATTGCCGTGTGTGTTTGTTTTCCACATCTGTTGCTACCAAACGAGCAGGTAGTGGCTTCACTCGGTGCCTTGGCGTGTTTGTTCCATAGAACAACGGCATGAATGGAGTGAGCCCTTTTGTCAGTCATATAGTCTATTTGGCTCAGTATGTGGAGGCCGGTGGCCGGTAGCGTACACACAGTGCAGAAGAGTATAATGTAGAGTAAATTAAATTAAATTAGATTCTATATCGCTTGTCCTCACTTGAATCACAGGGGTATGCTGGAGCCTATCCCAGCCATACTTTATATAGTTTGTCATTGTACTTTTTGTAAATGTGACTGTCTGGCGATGAGTCCAGCAAGTTCACTGACTCTTGAGATAGGATAGGCTTTCGGATACCACTGCGCCCCTCGTGAGGACAAGCGGCATAGAAAAAGGATGGAAGAAAATCCTGTTAAAAATAATCAGTTAAAGTCAGGCATTGCTGAATGCCCATCCCTAATAATTGTACTGAAAAATAAAATAACCGGCTGCACGATGGACGAGTGGTTAGCGCACAGGCCGCACAGCTAGGTTCGATTCCACCCTCTGCCATCTCTGTGTGGCGTTTGCATGTTCTCCCCGTGCATTCGTGGGTTTTCTCCGGGTACTCCGGTTTCCTCCCACATTCCAAAAACATGCTAGGTTAATTGGCCACTCCAAATTGTCCATAGGTATGAATGTGAGTGTGAATGGTTGTTTGTCTATATGTGCCCTGTGATTGGGTGGCCACCAGTCCAGGGTGTACCCCGCCTCTTGCCCGAAGACAGCTGTAGAAAACAGATTAATGAATAAAATAACCTCTGGCAAGTATTTTGTCAAGTTTTCTCTAACAATAAAAAAATGGAGGCACATGCTTTTATTGCACAGCCATGATATAATAATGCATTAACTGGTATTTGCGTGATGTTGTATTGGCGTCCACTGCAACACATGGGTTATCAATCATCGCAAGTAGTGGGTAGGAGTGCGGCGTTTATTTGAGGTGCAGCATTTGAGTAGGCCACAATTTGAGTTTATAAACTGGAGTGTCATGAGAATTCCTTACCTTTTGTATTTCTTATGTAAACATAGTGTGCTGTCACCAAAACATTCCAAACGTTTAATGAAGTACCTTCAGTTGTAGTCTTGTCTTCCCTTTCATGTGGGGGATGTCGCAGTGTAAATCATACATGTGTTGAGTGCGAGCAGCTGCACACACACACACACACACACACACACACACACACACTGTCAGCAGATGGAGAAATTGGTAAACTGATGGGCAAATCATTTCAACAGTTGGCTTTTCTAGTATCCGCAATAATATTGACACTTATGCATTCAGTAAAGTGTACTCCCCACTATTCACACATCTTTAATTGACTGTAATGTACCGGAGTTGATACCACAGACTTGAAAATATTCAAATTCAAGATCAGACAGTTGCTATGTTGCTATAGTATTACATTTGTCCCGTGACTTGGCATTAATGCTGCTGTTTTGCAAACGTAGTGAGCAGTCTTAAAGTGGTAATCACCAGTTGTGTTCCAGCAACTTTTTTAAAGGAGTGGGGAAAGTGCAACCAGAAGGGCTGCAAGACAGGAAATCAGAGAGAGAAGCGAGATGCCATGTGCTCCCGAGAGCGACTTCACTTTTCAACTCCGGAATATCCCAATTTTTGGAGTCTGTCTGATCTGTAAATGTTTCTTTAGAAGGGTTTCCATATGTAAACCTCACCCCACTAAAGAGAAAGCGAATTGTTGTTGCTGAAATCTCCGTGCAGCAGAGGAAGTAGGTATTCACCCTTGGGTGGGTCCGTGATATGTCATCATTTTTCCCACACTTTTTTGTTGCTTCACAGTGTTCTGGGAGCTCAAAGGTTACAGCTTAAGCTTATAAACTTGTTGCTGAATGTACCAAAAACATACCAGGTGAAATTTAATTAAATTTAATTCTTATTAAAACCTGCGTCAAGTTGCCCCACCAATGCAAAAATCTTAATAACATACTTTTACATTTTTGTGCTGGTTTTAAAATGGTCTCACTGCCTTTTTTTAAGTTATTAGAGATGATTTCATAGGTCAATTAAATGTGTGTCTAATATGACATCATTCCCGGAGAAAACTTGCAATATTGTTAGAACCATACCAACACAATTGATCATTTTTATGGGGCAAACCAACATAAAAATAGCATAGAATAAGGATATTTAGGTTTATTTTGGAGTATGTCGACACCAAACACGGTCTTTAATAACTCAAAAAGTTGAGCTGCATATTTATGATGATATAAACGAATGTGAGCTTTTTTTTTTTTAAATTCAGAACAAATGGGAGTGGGAGCTGGGTGAACACTGATGGGATATAAAAGTAATATTTAATAACGCAAAAACAAATACAGGCTGATTTTAATGGCAGATATCATTGCGACTATTTTGGTTTAATTTGGAGCCGCTAAGGGGCTGGGAAACTCAGATTGACCTTTGTAAATAAATATCATGCCTAAAAAAACTAACATAGCACAATCAGTCATTTTTACAGCACAAATGGAGCAGAAAAGAACAAGACTATTTTGGTTTGATGCAGAGAATGTCAGGGAAAGTTAAATCTTTCATAGCTCAAAATGAAAACACAAACATATCAAACTATTTTACCAGAGTTTTGCATGGGGTGGGGGTCCAAATACATACTGTGGTGTTTTAGCTGTATGCTTACATGATAACAGTCTTTGTACCTGAAACTGCAATTTATAAATGGTTTTAGAATATGTGTTTTTCTTGCTAAATATACAATTACTACACCAATACTGCATCTGGCCCAACATTATTACAGTAAAGTCTCGTTATATCGATATTCTCGGGAGTCGGAAAAAATACCGATATAACCGGACTATCCATATATCCGATCCTGCGCCGAACTGCATTAAAAGTGGGCGGATCTTTGATATGGCATGTAGTTTTCTCCTTGAGTTCATGGATTGCGTATCTAGCATGCTTTTGTACTACAATACATTTTGTACTACAGTAAATAAAAATAAACTTACGCTGTAGTGATTACCGGTTACCGGGACATTATTCACCCCGGAACATAATTCACCCCGGAACTATCGATAGGGAAGGTGTTACCACCCGGAGGGGTAGGCGCGAGGGACGGGTGTTTTCCGCTGTGTGTGCTGCACTCTGGTGGTGGAAGTGTGAAAAATAAAGTTGACTGGAAGCAGCCGTTCGCCGTGTTCTTTTTTTGGTATTGAAATCCTTAAGCAAAGATTGATTTAAGCTGCTTTTGTATCGATATAAGCAGACCAAATTGGCTGGCGGGAGATGAAAAGGGCATCGTAGTAACCGGATTATCATAATAACCGGGTATCGTACTAACGGAACTAATTATATCATAAAAGACTAGAAATTTGCCGGGAAATGAAAATAGTATCGTAATAAGTAGTAATTCGTTTTAACCGATATCGATATAACGAGACTTTACTGTACTTATATGTGTCAAATTCTAAACCTCCATATTGGCAGATGAAAGGCATTCCAAAGATTTCAGATAACGAGCATTAGATGTTTATGGGTGTAATATTTCCTATAAACTGATACCGCCCACGATTGCCGTGGCGTTCATGTTGCAGCATTTGCAGCTCAGCGGGAATGAGGTTGTTTGATGTTGTCTGCGCGCAATGTTTTGAAATACCATAATAATACCACACTTCCATGAGTTCAGACTTTCTTCCAAATCTGATGCAAACTGGCACACGCTGTTTTAGTTTCGTGTCAAATCAGTTTGTGTTACAAGTTGCTGGGAAGGATTACATCACAGCAACACCATTTAGGATTTAGGCCCAGTACGGAGATACTTAACCCTGCCAGGGATGGTGGAATGGCACTGCAAAAGGGATTGTTACTTTTACAGCTGGCTTTTAATGAAAAGAAAACCAACTCTGACGTGCTGTAAAAAAAGGTCAAATTAGAGATTTTTTTTTATTTTCTTTAAAGGGATTTGGGGGAGCATGTTTGACGGAATGGGATAATGTTTTTTGTGTGCATACCGGAGTCAAAGATGATGTCACACAGAGTTGCACGAGGGGGAAAAGTCATTCCCACATATCCACATGACTGTTCACATGTGTCTGCAGGCATGTGTTTGCGCAAGAAATCACATACACAAAAAGATGATATATTGACTTGTTTGCCATATTTTTAAAGAAATTAGGAGGCTGTTATCATCAAATTATTGAAGCTATTGAATTCCCTTTCATATAAAACCACACTAAATCAAAATGAAAATGGACTCAGGACGCGCCAAAGAAAAAGCTGACACACATGTCCATTATTCATTTTCTAGACCGTTTGTAATTAACACTTAATAATTAAAGCAGACCATCATTCAGTAATTAAGGTAATTAGGGTTTCAGTGATGAGACTGGCAACAATGTCTTAATTATGAGATCTCGGACATGGCAGACTTGCTCAAGATTGACTGAAGCTTCTGGTTTCTAAGGTCATTAGTGAAAGCCCAAATTCCTGAATCTCATCAATAGACATCTCCTTTTATGGTCATTTTTTCCCTCATGCTCGTTGTGTACTTTTCTCACAATGTGTTGATTGAATGTAAGCACTGTTTAGCAGGCATGCGAGGCAGGAAACGCACCACTTGTGAGTGTGTGTCAATGGCATTCAGGAAGTTGGATAGGAGAGGAAGCTGTGAAGACCTGCTTAAATAACACAGTGGAAAGAAAGCCCCCCCTTTATGTCTGCATCCCACCCAGCCTTATACACAGGAGATCAGTCAGACTTTCTTTGGAATATTTGATCAATTTTGATTTTATTTTTTGTATGTGGCTAAAAATACTATGTTCTAAACAGGGCTGCAAATTATAATACAGTGTGACCTCCAATGTCGAAAACAAACGTTTTACGTATACTTCACACATTTTCATGTGGCATGGCAGCAAATCTTGCAAGACTTCAGCTCTGTGAGCATGCAAAGAAGGAGTACTCAATTATGAATTTAGGCTATTTTCACATTGTCAGTTATGATTTTTTTTTAAATGTGACCTGTATCTGTTTTTTTTCAAATGTGACTCAGGCCTCATTTGTATATGGATTTAAATGCGATATGTATGCGATGTGACTGCAGGTCGCATATATCCGACCTATACATCATCGAGGCGTGTAATGCTGTGCTTAACGAGACCTTAAAGGGATTCACGGATGTAGTCAGTCATGGAAAGGTTTGGTTTATCATGCAAAACTTGGATAAAGGTACCCACTTTGGTGTGCTCCGATCGATCGGCCACCAATCGGTATGGGTACAAATATCAGTGAAAAAGGATGGTATTGACTAGGGATTGACACATATTGACCCATATTTTTCCGGCTGATGCCGATACCGATTTTTTCCCATCACCCTTAGCCGATGGTCGATTTTGCTTGAGCCGATATTTGTGGCCGATACTGCTTTGGCTCCCTCAATTTATATGAAAAAATGACAATGATAACAAATATTCCAGGTCTCAAGTTTAAACAAATATTTATTTAAATGTAAACACTGAACACAGTGTGACGCGCACCCCCCACTATACACCCACGCGCGTATCGGCCGATACCGATTCAAGTAAAGAACGCAAATATCGGCTCGATATATCGGCTGATCCTTAGTATTGACATCAGCTTTGATTGGTGTGGCATTTGGGGTCGAAACTTGGTAGGGTGTATGTACTTGCAAGTACTTTTGCGCATGCATGTTACTTTCCAGACACTTTGCATTCAAATTAACATGGCGTGTTTTTTCGTAATGTGAACAAACACATAAAACTACGAACCGGCAACCATATCCGGCCCGACAGTTGCTTCCAACGTATTTAATTTTAACTTTTAACATACAAGCTGGTTGTTTGTCTATATGTGCCCTGTGATTGGCTGGTGACCAGTCCAGGGTGTGCCCCGCCTCTCCCCCAAAGACAGCTGGGATAGGCTCCAGCACCCCCGCGACCCTCATGAGGGTAAGCGGTAGAACATGAATGAATGAATGAACATACAAGCTGGCAATATGACTTGCAAGTAGTCCCAGTCATTAAATCCAAGACAACCTTTAGATGCTTTAAGTAGTTTTTCACATGCAGCCATCTAGACAACTACCTCACCCATGGTGCTAAACAAACACAAGTCAACAAATATAACTTAACCATACCCACTGCAGCGTCTGGGATATAAAAAAGGAGGGACGTTCACATACTCTTTAATAGTCAATGTTTTATTGTTTAGACGTACTTCATATTGTATATCACACATCCTTTATTCTTCTACATTTATTCATCTACATTCCGGGTGTCTTTCTTAATAAAAAAGAAAGTAAAATCCAGTTTTGTTATTTGATGTGGTCTGTTGTTTAATAAAAGGCACACAAGGGACAAACGGGAAATAGGCTGTTTGTCTCACTCCCTGTTCTTCTTTTTTGTGTCTTAAACATCCAAGAACCTCCTCTAAGGGGAACTGCACTTTTTTTTTATTTTGTCCATCATTCACAATCCTTATGTGAAACATAGACACATATTTCATGCTTTTTCTTTGCATTTTTACGCGAGAAAATGAGTTAATTTCAGCTGTCTTACAATGCTGTCATTGGGATACACCTAGTTCGACTACGAAGCCTTTAACAATGTTGTATTGTTTGATATACACGTTGTGATCATACATTAACACGTACACTGATGATAACATGTAATAGTTGCAGTATCATGCTGCATTTTGATTATTTAAAACACTCCTGAAACTTATTTTGAGGCGCATCGATACACATACTTATGCTAGTTCCTTCAATAACAACAGCAGCGACAACACTTACCATGTCCGTTCTCCTTGGCATGGCTGCGTCTTCCAGCACAAGACATGTGCTCCAGTCCTCAGGTAGAAAATGCTGACGGAAATCGAGCATCTTATTGAGTCTTTGTAGCGAAATTGAGAGCTAGGTATTCACTCCTCTGTCTGTGAATGACGCTCAGAGTAGCGATTAGCGACAATTTTGAGCTACTACAATTGGTTAATATACAAGTCAGTTATGTAAATGGGACACTGTTGACATTTTTTTTTAATTAATTTTTTTTATGTGACGGCTTTACCGTCAAAATAGGTATTTCCCATGATGCCCGTTGCTTGCTAGTTCATATAAAGTCATTTTCTCTCTCTAGAATTAACAGAAAAGAGAAATAAATATGTGTTCATGTTTCACATAAGGATTGTGAATGATGGGCAAAATTTCCAATAAAATGCAGTTCCCTTTTTTTTCAACTTGTCTTAAAATTTCCATCAAAATATAATTTCTATATCAATATTAAGGCAAAACATGATGCATTTTATTCACTTTGAGTCCGGATACAGTAATATATTCCTCCTCTCTTTGCCAAAGGTCCAGGGTTATTATGGCCCAGTGTCATCCGGTCTTTCAAGGATTAATGTACGAGAGATTTGCTCTCCAAGTGCAGCGACACAGATAACCCCGAGGCCCTCGCTGTGCTCGTCTGCAGTCACATGGTCATGCTGCTCAGTGAAAAGCTATTCAGTTAACTAGACTGGCTTTTGTGTTGCTTTCCCTTTTTCGATGTTTGCTATTTTTGGGAAGCTATCAACAGTGCCAGTGCCGGCTTGAAATAAAAGAACACGCTGACCACTTTTCCATTTAAAGGCATTGCCCCTCTTGGAGAAATGTACACAATGAAGATGCTTTCTTTTGACATTCAGATGGATCACGGTGTCAATCAAGTTGTACGCTTGCTTTAGTTCATATTTTTTAATCTAGTGTGCCTTTGCATGCAAGCTTGCAGCAATCGTGTGCCAAGACTTCAACCCTGGCCCACACACATTATACAGTCCCTGTGCTGCACTGATGAGTCCTTCATCCAAGATTTGAGTCTGTCCATTGAAGCTTGGATGCTAGGATACCACACGCGGAAAGGCTATTTGATGAACAGTTCCTGTAATGAGATCCTGTTCAGTAACTCATTGACATTTGTAAAGGGCTATGAAACAGTGATTAGTCATTGTTGCACCTTGGCACATCCTTACGTCATTAACGGACTAGTCATTAACGGACTTTTTGGCTCATGTATAAATGAACAGTTATGTGTGATTGCTGAAGGTACTCCACAATTCTTACTACTTCTTATTCCTCATTTAATTACTACTCCATTTCTTACCCAATTCAAAGAAATCTAACATCAAAATGTTCAAGTTTGCTACCTATTCAGACTTTTCAAAATATTCCCATATTTAGTGTAATTTCATAGCAATCTCATAGTAATCTCATTTCTGTGAAAATGTTCCCATTGTAAATGAATGGGCAATTTCAATGGTGAAAAGTCACTTAAAATTTTCCATTACTGAATGACTTTGTGGTTTTGACAGTGTTGGCATGCCTTGGTTGTTAAAGTGTGTGCATCCCAACCCAAAGGTACTTGGTTCAATTCCCGCTTATGCATTCATCATGTTGTACATCAGACAGAAGTCATTGTCCTCTTATCACTACCACATATCCACTAATCTATCCACTAATTGGTCATGGGACAACAAATTCTGATTTTGTGATAACATTAATTCGTGTTAGCAACCATTGAACTGACTCTTGTAATTATCCCATATTTAGAGTGATTTCATATTTCCGATCAACATGAAATTCATATAGACCACCATTCAAACTATTCCCACTAAATTAAAAAAAAAAAAAACTAAATTCATGTACTGTACATGGAATGACATAAAACCTAAATACATTAAATACATAACAGTAAACAGTTTAAAGAGCAGTACCGCAAAACATGATGGTAGATCGTACGATCGTACCAATTGTGCCAAATCAGTAATATAGTGCAGCTGGTAGAGTGCTTGCAGCCGGACTCAGAGATAGTTAGTTCAATTCCTGATTTGAACTTCAATGACCAATTTATTCTTACTTTCATTTTACGTTTTTGAGTATTTCCACAGCATTTCAGTCCACCTTCGACTTCCGAACGGCTGCTGTGTTCATTTTAAAATGTGATTTTCGCACCTTTCAAAGTGTTTCAGTTTCGCTTCAGTGACCAAAATATGCAGCTGTAAAAATTTTTACAGTACCTTGAATACATCCCTTATATTTCATCAAGCATTTTATGATACTCTATGTTAAGGGACAATACAGTGGAAACAAGGGTTGGCTGAGGTGGGGCGACGTCATCGTCTGATTTGCATACCTTGCATATGTCATGATTTTACACCTTATTTACCAGAATAAGAAGTTATTGACCTTTGGGTGTTTGGGGTCATTTTGTGCAAAAAAACATTAATGATGTTCCCAGGGCTCCAAGTAGGTGTGCGCTGATGAGGTAATTTACATGACGTTGTACATCTCTATCCATTTTTTATACCACTTATCCTAGGGTCGTGGGGGTAAGCTGGAGCTGTCTTTGGGCGAGGATAAAAACAACCATTCATGCTCACATTCATACCTATGGACAATTTATAGTTATAGTTATTAACCTAACATGCATGTTTTTGGAATGTGGAAGGAAACTGGAGTATCCGGAGAAAACCCACAAATGCAAACTCCACCAGAGATTCCCAAGCAGAGATTTGAACCCAGATCTTCCCTATCTCCTGACTGTGTGGCCATCATGCTGTGACCATATATGTACATCTATTATCCGACAATATTGATGAACATATGCATACAGTGCATGGCCAAGTCAGTAGTGGTTGCTGTGCAAGTGTCCAGTAAGACCAAAAAATGTCGCTAGGTTGGCATCACTGAATTCCCTCCTGCTACTTTGTCTTATTCTCTGGTATATGAAGCAGAAGCAGAGTAATGATGCCCTCTACTGTACGCAGTTGTACAGACAAGCCAGTCCCATTATAATGTGTTCATGAGCAAGGACAAACAGGTAGTGTGTTTGGGACGCACTGAACTTCAAGTAGTCAGTATACAGATAGTGTGGTACTTTTGTCATGACCCAAAACTCATGGCCAAAGTTAAGGGTGCGAACTGGTAAATTAAGAGACACATTACTGGAGACGCTGTACCGATTAGCCCGTCGACCTCACACTCCAACTTTCCCTCACTTGTAAACAAGACACAGAGAACTCCTCCCCCCGGGGCAAGATCTCACTCCCAACCCAACTTTTCTGACTGAGAACCATGGCCTTATTCCAGAAGCTTTACACTCAGCTGCTCTCCGCAGTAAACACTGAAGGTCACAGCCCAATGATGTCATCTGGACCAGATGTCAACACATTGCAGAGATGAGATCCTAAGGCACCGATTAATGATACGCAATCGAAATTATATGTAATCATCCCTTGTTACATTGTGGTTCAAGCTTTGCTCTCTCTGTGTTTTTTCCAAACACTTTACTAATTAATAAATGTTTTGTGGTTGACTACAGCCTAGTATTAGTTGGAAGACTTGAAGAACTGGCTTTTATTGCAGGTTTTAATGATTGATGAACAGGCATAATAATAACAGAACACAGGTTACTGTTGCAACCACAGCACACAACAAGCTAAAACTCAACTCTGAACCTCCAATGTCATTTCCTGTCTGCCATTGATTCTGCTCCCCCATTTTCTCTGATAATTTTTTCTATATCAGGCAATACGTATGTAAAGGTGACTTATATGGGTGTTAGTTTGTGTATAGATGACTCTAAGAAAGTTAAAAAACGTATTTAAAAGGCTAAAGAAATCCTACTTTGCGGTAGTCTACTTTTCAAGGTCGGGTCTGGAGCCACAAGAAAGGAGTGATTATTGTATAATATGATGGGAATATACAGAACAGTTGTGTCTTTAAACTCCACTGCAAAACCTCAGCTTTACCGAAGTTGTTTTACAGGTGGTGTGTGTGGCGGTAAAGATGTCTACAGCAACACATGATGGCATCAATCGTTGTCCTCCACATATATTTTGTTTCGAAGTTGGGGAAAAAAAGGAGCTGTCTATTTGAGGAGTGGCGTTTATTTATTCAGTGTCGATTTGAACAGAAGGATGTACTGTAGGGTAAGTCTTGGAAAGTATAGTCTTTAATTTTACTTGAAAAAATCCGGGCTGCGGCCTAAAGAATAGATGGATACGGCACTTTTATCGGAATGCGGTCGTTACTGTCTGTCTCATTATGTGAAGTATATTTGGAAAATGCTTCGAAGCTTCCTGAATTTAGTGCAACAGAGCATATATTTTTTTCAAATTGTAAAGCCAACTCCATATTCATATAGCCTCATTTTGCCGGCAGTTTTTTTTTCATCCCCTAAAAGTCTCTCCAAGCTCTGGCATTTGTTTTTCACTTTTGTTGCAAGCAAAGAACAATGCGAACCCACTGGTCATGCATTAAAAATGAAACACAGCACGCCACCAGTGTCACAACACCAATCTCCCAGAGCAGCCTACTGAATATTTTTGCTGATGTGACATTTTCTTACCTCTCTTCCAGAACCCTCGCACACAAAACTCTTTCCAAACTTGTGGAATAAATTGTCGTTTCAACAAGGCGATTGAATTCTTATTCTAAAGCCCAAGGCTTATTTTAAGTCTGTATATAAACAAGTGACTGCAGAGGGAGACAAAGTTGTGTTAAGTTGCCAGCAGCACAACAACTTTCCTCCCGGTAATCCTCCCTTATTATTAGAAGCCATTAAAACTCAAGCCTAATTTGTTTCCAAACTTGTATAAAAGAAGCGCCGTGGCCGCTGATTTTATCGCGATAGTTCCAGTGGGTGAGTTAAAATGACATCATACAGATGGTCCAGTTAAATCGGTCGGGAATAACAGTTATTGCCTCGGCTAAATGCTGTGCAACGTTGCCAGTCTGAAACCAAATGGTGCAAGTTTGTTTTTACGTTGTGCATTTTATTGCAGAATTAGCAGCAATTAGGGAGAGAATTTCTTATAGCATCAGGGGTGAGAGTGAAGCGATGTAGTAGCATTCATTGTTGTTTTTATAGATTGTGTACATGCACCTACAAGCTTAGGTCGGTGGAGTCAATATTATTTCATTAAGAGAAGACCTACATCTAATTTGGTTAGTTTTTTAAGAGGTGGGTGGTGTTTGCTAATAAATGTTTATTATGATGAAAAAGTTTACTTTAATAAGTGTGAGATGCCCCGAGGACATGTAAGCTTGATTGTTAAATTGTATTGTTGGAATGTTGCTGGGATAATGGGCAAGGAAAGGCCCCGAAGTCAAGGCAATTAGCCAACCAGTGGTTTGATTGTTGTTAAATAGATTAGAAAATGTTTAAGTACGCTGTTTGAAAATTAGCTAGTGTTTCACACAGTTTTAGCTCGCTGTTGCACGCCGCCGCTAATGACACCATAAATGGTTCGATTTAGCAACGGGGAGAAAGTTGTCCGCCCATGTCACGTTGATGGCTGAAGAAGACCTATCAAGTGCGTGTTCTGCCGACTTTTTAAACAGCATCGGGCGTACACCTCAAGCCTGCAAAGACGCTGGAATAGACTTTGTTATTTGGCCATTCAGGTTTTGAGCATATTGCTGCGAGCAACAGCTGATGACGGAGCGCAGAGAGAGGTGCAGGTTTGAGCCCATCTGTTTGCTTGCGAGTTTCCTGATTGCAACGGTGGCTAATCCACGGCCTGGAGGCGGCCTTTCTGGTCATTAGCAGCCCACATCTTTCTATTCATTAGTGCCTACATCCCTGTGCCTTGGCATACGGCTCTGGAGCTTCTTTTTGGATGGACATTAAGGTGTGTTATGTTGTTAAAAGCGAAGCCTTGTGATGGATCATGACTGTCATTTTAAGAGATGCTCTCGGAGAGGGGTTTTCAAAGTGTGGCACAGTGTGCTTCCACCCAGAGAACACAATATACCGTACTTATGGTCGCACAAGGCCAAAAATGCATAATTAGGTAAGAAAAAAACATGCATAAGTTGCACTGGAGTACAAGTCGCATTTTTTGCGGGTATTAATTTTACAAACTACTTGACCAAAACAGACATTACGTCATCTTGGAAGGCAAGTTGTAACATTAACAAAAGAATAGAGAACAGGCTGAATAGGTGTAAAATATGCTAACACAATGCTTATTCAGCTACATAAAAAATAAACATGAACAGAAAAGGTGTCCAGTGTTACTGTAACATAACAAACAGTTTTAAGTACAGTAACTGTTTTGTTTTCTTCATGGCAGTAAGAGTAGCCTCGGCTTTACGCCAGTCCCGAACAAGTTTCTCACTTACTCCAAACTTTCTCTCTGCTGCTCCATTACTGTTTTCAGCTGAAAATGTTACTACTTGGAGCTTGTAGTCTGCAGAATATGATTTTCTTTTTGTGTTCTTATGTTCTCAGTTGTCTTTGTAAGCTAGCATCTACTGTTTAAATATTGAATTGTTAAGGAGTAGGAGATTTTGGTGCAAAAGTTTAGAGTACCCTCTTGTGGATGTCTGTGAAATTATATATATATATAAAGGATCGACCGATACATCGGCCGGCCAATATATCGGGCCGATATTTGCGTTTTTCCCTTGTATCGGTATCGGCCGATACATGCGTGGGTTTGCCGATGTATTTTTCCACCGCATAATTTACAGTCAGGCATCCGCCGGGGCAGCTTTGTGTTGTGCGCGTCATCACATCGATGCTAGATAAATTTAAACTACGACAGAAATGTTTTGCAAATGTTGAATATTTATTCCTTTTAAAGTTGATAATGCCGTTTAAATGTGTGTTTAAGAAAGCTGAATCCTACTGTGTTCAGTGTTTACATTTCAATAAATATTTGTTTAAACTCGAGACCTGTAATATTTGTTATCATGGTCATTTTTTCATGTAAATTGAGGGATCAAAAGCAGTATCGACCACAAATATCGGCCCAAGCAAAATGATGGGTGATGGAAAAAAATCGGTATCGGCATCGGCCCCAAAAAAAACATATCGGTCGATCCCTAATATATATATATATACTATATATATACTATATATTCATAAGTAGCTCTGGAGTATAAGTAGCAGGAACAGCCAACCTATGAAAAAAAATCCGGAAAATATGGCAGTTAGGGGCACCATACTACCCAAAAAACTTATTAACTTAAAACTTATTTTTCATAGCATATTTCTCTCTCACTAAAAGAAGTAAATATCAATTCATGTTTTGCCTGTTAGCATAACAGAAGTGAAGTTAACAGGTTTGAAAATGGTAATGGCAGAGTTTATTTTGTGCTTAACAAAGTTACATTAGAACAGCACAATTTCACATGGCTGAAAGGAGGAGGAGTAAGGAGGAGTAAGGATAGCAACGCTGCATTTTCTAGTTAATGATGACTTGTGCTCTCTTAAGCCATGCACATTAAAGCCATGCCACTTCCTGTTTCATTTTCCCCCCCAGCCTGTTAGGTAGCAAACTAGCAGCTGGGTCAGAGTTGTTGGGCCCTCTGCTGGTTGCTGCCAAGTAGTGACGTTGTGACAGAAATGCAGGACTTTATAAATTGCACTATTGCAATTGTACTTCCATCTGTTTCTGTGGCATTTTTGTGTTCATTTTTGGGGGGCTGGGGTAATGGGTGTCTTTATATAAGTGTGCATGCTATGGGATTTCAACTTGTGTTTGTGTTTTTTTACATTTTTTTCCATGCCTTGCACATGTACAGCACCCGGGTTGTGCCCTGTGTGTCATACAGACGATAAAATCAAACTAACACTGGGATTGAACCATTAAAATGAAGTGGGGGAGACACATTGTACATGTGCATGCAACTCAGGTGTGGGTTCTGGTCACCTCAGGTATTTGTCATTTCCAGTCATTTACCCTGTGCCCTCCCTTCCTCCCTCTCCAACAGAACATACACATAAAAACATTGGCCGATGACATGGTAAGGTGCTGGGTTTTACTTACTCAAACCTGGTTATTTTTGTTTTGCATCATCCTCATGCTCATCTTTTCTCATGGCTGCATGTGACTGAAATAAGCTGATGGATCAAACATGCATTTGGAAGCACATAGTGATACTTGGAGTGTTTATATAGTGATAGTTCAATTCCTGCCTGTTTGATCCATTCATAGTTTCAGCAATAGCATCATGTTTCTCTTTATCATGCATGTTTCACCATTTCTCTCTGGAAATGCACATGTTTTTATGATGGATGGGAGATTCCAATTCATATCTTTTCCACAAATCAATGGTCAATAACCCACATTGACAAAGTGAAACTTTAATAGCAATAAAAAAGTGAAATTGAACATCTAGCAATTAGTTTTATATTAGCTCAGGGGTGTTCAAAGTGCGGCCTTGGGGTCATTTGTGGCCTGTTATTTTATTGGATCGTGGCACATTCCAAAAGTATAATAAGAAAACTAAAAAAAAACAACAGCAGCAGCAAAACTTAAAAAAATCAGCAGTAGTTGTACAAGAATAAAGTCAAAATATCAAGAAAAAAAAGTTGTAATCTAAAAAAGTTGTAATTATGCAAGAATAACGTCATTATATTATTTTATCATAGATAATGGCATTTTAGGAGAATAAAGTTAATATATTAAAGAAAAGTCTAAGCGTAATATTATGGGAAACAAAAAACAATAAATGAAGTTGTCATTGGTGAAAAATTATGTTGCAGAAAAAGTTTTATTGTTATAAAAATAAAGTCAAAATATTATGAAAATAAATTAGACCAATTAGATTTTTTGGCTCCCAGGGGGAATTAATCTTTATTGACTGACAAACATTATTTACATTCTATGTATTACTTTGAAATCATATTTTTGACATTTATACCACATTAAAACATATTTGATGTATTATTATTATTATTATTGTAGAATATTTTCAATATAGGTTTTCTAAATATAACTAAACCACACTTTCATTTTGTCAACCTGTGTTATTGATTGGGACGCATTTTAATAATTTTAATCTGAATTTCACATAAAAATGTGCATGAATGTAAGTGTTTTACTACAGAAGTAGTAACACTCTGTATGTCCATTAAACCACGCATGACCTTTCCTTTCCGTTCCATTCCATACGGAACACTGGTTGCATGGGTTTTCCTCCCTCTGTTGCCACTAATCAGAAAGGTGAGGTAAGATGGTAAGTGGCCTCACGCAGGAGTACGCAGTGGTAAGATAGCAACAGAAATGCATTTAAAGTAAAGCAGCAATGTCAGAGAAAGACAACGTTGAACATTATAACAGTACTGTACTTTATTTAACCGCCTCTGTCTTCTTTCAGCGTGATCGAATTACCAGTTTTCGAAAAACGGGTATGAAGAAGGAGAAGCCCCTCATACAGCACCCGACGGACCCCCTGCCGACCCAGGTCGAGCTTCCAGTCCCTCAGCCGCTTTTTGACGAACGCTCCATGAACCTCTCGGAAAAGGAGATTATCGACCTCTTTGAGAAGATGATGGTAGGTTTTAATGAAAGAACACAACTGATTTAGATATCGATGTATATTATTTCATGATTGAAGTGAAAACTAATTAATGAAAGACATTTGTACTCAAACAGTGGTTAGCACTGGTCTTAATTGTGTTTTGGATGATGATAGGCAAATAGAGATTCAGCAATATTAACTCATTCGTTACCAAAGGCATATTTATTCATTCATTTTCTACCACTTATCCTCATAAGCCTATCCCAGCTGTCTTCGGGCGAGAGGCGGGGTACACCCTGGACTGGTGGCCAGCCAATCACAGGGCACATATAGACAAACAACCATTCACACTCACATTCATACCTATGGACAATTTGGAGTGGCTAATTAACCTAGCATGTTTTTGGAATGTGGGAGGGAACCGGAGTACCCGGAGAAAACTCATGCATGCACGGGGAGAACATAACTCCAAACTCCACACAGAGAGTGGGATATTGCATATTATCATATGTATATTTATACGGCATATTTATATATTTTTTGTGCAAGAGACACAAAGAGGTGATGATGAAACTCTACAATGAAGAAAGCATGTTTAAATGCAGTTTTAGGTTGAAAAAAATGAAAGAAGGTGGCACCGTGCTTTTTATAATGCTTTTTGTGCGTCTCTTCCATTGAAATACACGCACAGTTGGGCAAACGCATGCACACACAAAGTTCAATGCAAATGTCCACTCATCCATTTTCTATACCGCTTATCCTCACGAGGGTCGCAGGGGTGCTGGAGCCTATCCCAGCTGTCTATGGCCGAGAGGCAGGGTACACCCTGGACTGGTGGCCAGCCAATCACAGGGCACATATAGACAAACAACCATTCACACTCACATTCATACCTATTAGTCACCAATTAACCTAGCATGTTTTTGGAATGTGGGAGGAAATTGGAGTACCCGGTCTCGTAGCTGTGTGGCCTGCGTGATAACCATTCGTCCACCATGCAACCTCTTAACACCATAATTATCCAAAATAGACTTAATTTGTATTTACGGTGTGGATACATGTTGCCGATGTCAGGACTACTTATATTCCTCTTGACTAATTTTAGTCTAAGTATATTTATTTTGCAATCCTGAGGGGCCACAAAGGAAAAAGCTGTGATGCTGAATTACTGTAGCATCATTGCGGAGGTTGTGTGTACTGGTGTGGATAATACCTCAAGGTGTGTGAATGTTTCTGTTCTACTGCCTGCCTTTTTTCTTCTCTCATAGAAAGAATGGCCTTTATGGCCAACAATACAGGGATATGAGCAGTGCTCCTGCTTTTGTATTTCATCAGGCTAGACTGGAGTGTTTTCTTGCCTGGTTGCTCATCTCGCTGTCTGTCACTCAAGTTCACTTCTCAATTACGTTGTTTGTGCGCACAGTGGCGTGACATTAAAACCCAGCTTAAATTTGCTGTGTGACAGATGACACAGAAAACGTGTTGACATTTCAGAGGTCCTAGCAATGCAGATCAAAAATGTGCAATTATAGTAATTAAATCAAATTCCAAAGGGTTATTTATTTGTGCACTTTTGAGGGCACAGTGTTTTGCTTCCATTTTGCTGTGGACTCATGACGACCATAGCACAGGAAACGGAACTCATTACAATAGGACTGACGTCACCATAAGTTGAAATAAAGAACAGAGAACACATGAAAACCAAAAACCGCACAATTTTTCCCATCGCAGGGTCGGCGACCTTTTGCATCACAAGATTATAAACTTGTATAAATTGTAATTTTTTTTTAAATTTTACCTGTTATAACCACAAAATTCAACAAACAGAAGTGCACGTACATGTGTAGGCCTACTCTGATATAATATAAACATTTAACTCTGTAAGTCTTACTGGGCGTGCCCATGTTTGTGTAACATTAAAATAAAACTTCAAGATAAAAACAACAGTGTTGTTTGCGCAATAGCTGAATTGTCATCAATAAACATTCTATTGGTCCTGTCCTTGGCTGTCTTTGCAAAGAGAGACATTCTTTCTTTTTATGAATAATTTCCCGTTATTTATTTATTTATTTATTTTTCTCAGAACAGATGCTGTGATATTTTTCTGAACGATTCTTTCATGTATTCTCCATCTGTGAGTGGCTTCCCATCTCATGTGCGGTGGTCGTGGTGCCAAGTGGGCGATGTTTCTCACAAAATCTGCCGACTTTCTGAACCCTCTTGCTGACTTATTTTCTCCAAAGCGACTAGTGACAAATGTAAAGACTTTTTCCCGACGGCATTGGGGAAATCGTACGAAAACAGGGGCGCTTGTCATGTCAGCAAATGGTTTCTTTTAGTCTTCTTACACAATTTGATTTCATTTAGCACTTGTTTGCCAGTAAAGGATGTTCAAATGTTAACAAAGGCTTAATTATGGCAACTGTTGACAGCGGAAAGGATAAATATCATTTCCCTTTTGTCCAGTGAAAGCAAAGTATCTAAAGTGTCCATAACCGATTGTGTTTGACATCAGAGGTTCCGCTTTCTAAACTTTTCTCCAGATAGAACTGCTCTCTGGTCATACGCACATATATAGTAATTTATTTGGGCTCCATCTTTAAAGCCTTTCCCGTTGTTTTTGTTGGCATGTTGCAGACTGAGAATCCCAGCATGCCTCAAAGGGGAGTGCCATATTAGTGAGACCTCCTTCTGTGCATTAATGACTTGGAGAAAGTGAAAATATGTTTTTTTTCTTTGGGAAAGTGGTTTGCCTTTCACACTGTGTGTTCTTCATGCCCAACAGCCTGTCATATTAAAGCGGCAGGTCAGGGAAGAGATCTTAGGAAAAGAATAAAGAAGGAAAAGTACGTTTTTAAGTGTTGTATTGATTGCAGAAATGTATTAAGAGTAACTAAATGGGAGGCTGAGATGTATTCAATATTATAGTATTTTTAAGCAATTTAAAATTCTCAGAGGTGCGTCAATACTGTATTGAAAAGGTGTTATGGTCTTGGTTTTTCACTTGTATAGCGCTTTTCCACCTCCAAGGTGCTGAAAGCGCTTTGACACTGTTTACATTTACCTACTGATGATGCAGCATCAGGAGCAACTGGGGGTTCAGTGTCTTGCCCAAGGATACTTCGACATGATCACAGCAGGATGGACGATCGAACCTGCAACCTTCACTCTACCAGCTGAGCCACGCCGCCGGGTGTTATCAAAAATCTGACCTTGAAGCTGGCATTTAGACAGTTTAAAAGTGCTTTGAGAAAGCCCCACTGAGAACACACCATTGTAGCTTTGATGCTAATGAGTTGTTTTTGTCCACAACACTATTTTGCACTTTATTCACACCGCGATTCAAATTTAGCGGCTTCACACTATCACAGCTTTTTAAAAACAAATAATGCTGTTTTGTGGTTGAATATGGCCTATTAGTTCAAAGAAATGCATACTCAAATCTGTATCTACAGTAAAGTCTCGTTATATCGATATCGGTTATAATGAATTACTACTTATTACGATACTATTTTCATTTCCTGGCAAATTTCTAGTCTTTTATGATATAATTAGTTCCGTTAGTACGATACCCGGTTATTATGATAATTTGGTTACTACGATGCCCTTTTCATCTCCTGCCAGCCAATTTGGTTTGCTTACACATGCCTGTATAGAATCTATACACACGAGAGAAACCACGAACGTAGTTGGTTCTTCCGTTGCAGGCATGTGTTTGGCCAGCTATGTGGGGCGGGTTGAGCATGACCTGTGAACCAGGAAGTGCGGGAATCGGTGTGTGTGCTGTGCTCTGGTGGTGGAAGTGTGAAAAATAAAGTTGACTGGAAGCAGCCGTTCGCCGTGTTCTTTTTTGGTATTGAAATCCTTAAGCAAAGATTGATTTAACCTGCTCGACATTGTTCTATACCAGGGGTCAGCAACCTGCGGCTCCAGAGCCGCATGTGGCTCTTCAGACTCTTTATTGTGGCTCCCTTTGCGATGCTTGAATATTTTTAACACCCGAGTGGGGAAAATGCACGTCTTTTGTAATGAGTTTTAAAAAATCCAACTTTGTCTGAGACCATGAATGCATCCTGAGTGAGTTCTGACTGCTATCCAGTTCAGTACATGAAGAAAAACAAGTAATACTTACCTACAAATCTAAAAAATAAATTCGAGATAATTTAAAAACAGCGGCATGGGAACTTGTTTTTACGTTTACAGTAGTTTACACATACATTTATGTAAGTTTATCTCCAAAACTAGCAAGAGTACTCCAACTCGTCTTTTCTTATCTGAACTACTTTGATACCCCCAAATTCCCTCCAATGTTGTTTTAAACATACTATATGTTTTGCGGCTCCAGGCTATTTTTCTTCAGTGGGCATTGGGTAAAATGGCTCTTTTCATAGTAAAGGTTGCCGACCCCTGTTCTATACTATAGAACAATGTCGAGTGCATTATTGACCACTTTTAATGCAGTTCGGCGCAGGATCGGATATATCGACAGTCCGGTTATATTGATATTTTTTCCAACTCCCGACAATATCG
Organism: Doryrhamphus excisus; assembly: GCF_037039965.1. Taxonomy (NCBI): domain Eukaryota; kingdom Metazoa; phylum Chordata; class Actinopteri; order Syngnathiformes; family Syngnathidae; genus Doryrhamphus; species Doryrhamphus excisus. The sequence continues at coordinate 1,715,727 of NC_136379.1, forward strand.
ATATAACGAGACTTTACTGTATATTGTTTACAAAGCGATCGTCCATGGAGTGGTGGGCTTCTCCAGCATGGAGTGGGTCCAGGGTGGTATCATGTTCACGAGAAAAGAATGTTTTTTTTTTCATGACCTCATGAAAAGCCACATCTTCAAGTACCTTCTGTTCAGAAGGTTGTTACATGTGTTTAAAGTCTTTATTGTTTCAAAACGAATCCCTCATCAACGTGCATGTTGTTAAACCAACTGGTAACTTTTAGCCCATTCTCGCATAGAAGCCGACGCCGCACCAGTCCGAGAGCTTTATGAGTGGAATCCTATAAAGTCGCTCACTGCCTTTTTAAAATACCCGCAGTGAATCCAACCTGACACTGTTGCCATATTAAAAAAGCCTCTTTCATCATTGCTCCGAGTGCATATTGTCCTTAACGGGACTATTAAAGCAGTGGTAGGTAAGGAAGGAGTTCCTCTCCCTGGTGACGTGACTTCTATCAATAGTTGCTGCACACGCGCACTTTGAAATCCATTGCGCTGATGGGGCCCATTAGCTGTTATGACATTATTAGCTGGGTGTCTTGACTTGTCTGTCAGCTTTCAAACCCTCTCACTGCACAGCGGCTTTCCTTTTTATTGAACTGATTGTATTCCAGTCATTTGTCTCCGTTGCTTGTTTCCAACAGTGTTTGTTGTTTGAGGTGCTTGGAGACGGACAATACACAAAAAAGAATCCAGTGGAAGAGCTTGCTGTGGCCAGTTGGAGGTTTTATGTGCTTCTCTGTGCACTTTGTCAGTATGAAAACTCTCAGTTAATAAGCTGTGAGGAGATCCCACAGCAGTTTTACTGCACCAGGATTTAAAAACCAGTGTGTGTGAACTTGTGGGTAGAGGGCAGAAATACTGGTTTTGTTGCAATTGGAAATAATATTTCTTGGATAATAATTGAAGTAAAATATATTATATAAAAAAATATGTGTCCATCTCATATATACCGCCTATCCTCACTAGGGTCGCGTCTATACGTATGTGCCCTGCGATTGGCTGGCGACCGGTCCATGGTGTACCTCGCCTCTGCCCCAAAGAGAGTTGGGATAAGCTCCAGCATACCCACAACCCTCGTGAGGATAAGCGGTATAGAAAATTGATGGATGGGGTAGTCCCGCAAAAAATGTGTACCCACCACATTTCCACTACCGATATCAAGATTGTCTGCACTTAGTAAACGTGGACGAGTTCATACGCGACAAGTCAGGGTTCTCCAGCTAGTAGCTCATGAGCTATTAGTAGTCAAGTAGCTCCCCAAAGGATTTACTATCAATTATTATTATCAATTCCTACACTGACAAAATTAGAAAGTGGGGTTCTGCAGACTGTTTTGGAAATCCAAGTAAATCTAGCTGGAATAGGTGCAGGTTCTGGAAGATGTGGAAAGCTTTCTGTGTGGGTTGTCATGTGGTACTGCTCTATCGGAGTCCACAAGTCAATACAAAGGGCCAAAAAATAAAAATGAGCATAATAAGGCCCCTTTACTAAACTGTGCATGGATGCTTCACAGTTACAAAACAATATATTTACAGTTTTTAGTGGACCATGTTTTTTCATTCTTTATTTAGACCAGGGGTGCAAAATTTTAAGCCTGTGGTTTGTTTTTTATTGGGCGCAGCACAATTAAAATACATAAAATTAAACAAAACCAAATCTGGAAGCTAGAGCTGAAGTGGCACCACATCCTTTGTCTTTTCAGGATGCGGAACTCAGAGGAAATAGTTTGGACACCCCTGTGATAGAAAAATCAAAAGACACTAACCTTTTTAAAAAATGTTAAAAAATAACAATATCAAATGTGTATCCTTTTTGGAAATAATAATAATAATTTTCCAATCAATTTATTTGACCTAGACGTCACCTCAAGGTCAAAGTTAGCCAGTGTGTACCAGTAGAGTCACATCACCTTAAAAAGCTTTCTTTCTGGGGCTGCTGAAAAACCCTCCCAGATCAATTAGGATAATGTTCATTCATTCAGTCATGATGATGCCAGCTACTTAAGACGCGGTGTTGCTTACACGCATGCTAATGTGTGGGGAGAAGATTGTTGTTCTGTCATTTGTGATGAAGGTTAAAAGAAACCAGCATTTTTTTCAGTAGCATTGAATATATTGTCGCTATTACTGTCCAGTTACTAGTGTTGCGTTTTGCCTCGGAAAAAAAACACCTGTCACTGTTTTAATTTGATAATGTGTTCACATTAGAATGACATTACTACAAGGTCAGCCATAATTTTGACAGTAAAGCCGGACTTGGGCACCAGTGGCGTATACCATAGAAAAATGTATTTAGACAGGATATGATTTTCTTCATTTGCCAGCAGATGGCAGCAGGGCTCCACACATTTACTCTTCTTCCCGGCGCGTGAACGTCCACCCCCACCTCTGTTCAAGCTAGACATTTTCTTTTGAGAGAATGCTTCTTAAAAACATCCCCTCAATACTAATCACCATGTCATTCTGTAGCTATTAGTGCTCCAGTCGGCCTTTGCTCTCCATGCTTTTCACATGAAAGCCCACTTTTGTGGTGCAGCATTAAAAGTAGCTCAAGGATAATACCATCCAATATTTGGCAAATACTACCTATCAAGGTTTATCCGAGTTGATGGCCTGAATAGAGGAGCCGGTGTGTTTGTTCAATTGTTCTTCCTCGTTCAGAGTTTGTACTTTTCTGTATATTCCGGCCTTGCAACATTTGTTTGTTCAAGGACTAATTAATACTGCCTTTTTTATTCTCATGCTTACCTTGTGGCTCCAGAGAAGATAAATACATGTGAAATGAACACATTCAACTGTGGAAGGACATGATCTCATTTAGGCGCTGTAGCAGGAATAAAAGCAATAGTATCCATTGAAGCTTACCGGAGATACACTTTTTACCGACATCGTGTTGCCTCCATATTGACAGTGGAGGTTTGTTCATATTTTGAGAATATTTTTTGAATAGAAACAAATGGAAATAGGAATAAAGTTCCTTACATAAGATTTGAACAATTAGTACCTGTCATATGAGTGTTAAAAGAATTTAATCATTGTTATTAAAATGTTAAAATATGAAAACCTTTACGCATCCATAACTCAGGATGCAAATCATCTTCTCTGTGGAGTCATATTGGGTAATGTCTTGTTTTATGGTCATTCATATTTGTTATAGCTGTTGAAAGACACAAAGACAAAGTAAAATGCACAGCTCATTGGGCCTATTTTCATGAACGTATCAGTTCTCCGTTTGTAGTTTGAGGTTCCACTGTATGCATTGTGTAGATGTACGACATGTCTCACAACTGTCAGTATCCAACTTTTCTTGTGCTTCTTACAGGAGGACATGAATTTGAATGAAGAGCGAAAGGCCCCCCTACGTGGGAAGGATTTAAGCACCAAACGGGAAATGGTGGTCCGGTACATCTCAGCCACCGCCAAATCTGTAAGTCGATGAACGGTGCGAGCAAAGTAAAGTGTGTCCTCCCCAATGACCGTAGTCGTTGTGATGAATCTCCAGAATGAGTTCAGTCTGATTCCCGTGCTTTGAATGGCTTTCCTCACGCACTCACTGCTGTCAAATCTCCACTTTTCACGCTTCACACCCGAGTCTTCTGATTGCCGTCTGATTTATTTCCCACCCCTCGGCCACCCATCATCCTTTTGTTGCCACTGTGCTGCAATCTGCCATTGTAGGCAACCATCACCCGGTAATCGTAGGCCACTCACTCACAGACTCACTCAATGCTCGGTGGATGGTCAGTGTTTGTCCAGTCGTATGCTTGCATGCAAACTGTTTAGTAGGTTGGTTGCCGGTTCTTGTGTGCTTGCATGGGTATTTGAAGTGGACTCCTTGTCTTTGTCCTTTAGAAAAAGGGTGCAAATAGAGGGGAAGACAATCCCGGGGTCCAACAGCAGTCTTGCATTGAAACATTTACCAAAAACAGTGACCACAAGCAATTCTTAGATACACAAGCCAAGCAAACTGATTGTTATTTTGGATATTTGATGTGTGTACCACGGCATGTTGTGGCATGGTCATAGGCTCATCAAATTTTAACTACAGTTTGTCTACATGTCTTTTCATTTTATATTGAATGCTGTAAAACAAGTAATATAACTCTAGTGACTTAGTAAAAAAAAACAATCTTTCATTTGACTCTCTCCCCGATAGCTTCCCAAACTTGCAAAGCATCATCATTTATTAGCCCCCTCATTGTTATGGTAATTAACAGGCATTATTGATAATGATGATTATGATGATTTTTTTTTTCCAGTGATGACTGGATTCCTCACCGGGCCCATTATTCTTGTGTGTGAGCGATGATGTTTTATTCAAATGGATAACAATCTGTGTAGTCAAAAGACAAGAGAACCAAACGTGATGTCTCTCAGCACGGTGCTATTACTTTCATTAGGACTTGAAGAAGAAGAAGAAGAGGAGTAGGGGGGCGGAAAGGGCTGAATGTCACTGTTGACATATCAGTGCGTGCCACAAGGGGTAGCCTCTGGCGCTGAAAAGTGCAGTCTTTGTTGAAATACCTTCAATCTGCATTTGGGTTAATGCTGCCAAGGGGACCACGTTAGTATGACTTTTTGGATGTATTTTTACTAAAACTAACGGTAATGACTGTACGTAGAAGAAGAAAAAAATGCCTTCTTAAATACTTATGAGATGGGAAAACGTGAACGGTAAAATGTCGACAACTGGGATGGGCATTTGACGAAATGTCAAGACTCAATCTTCAACGCCCCTGCTGGATGCTGCAAGTAGTGGACTCAATTGACATAACTTTCATTATCAATTCTTAATTTTTTTTTCATAAATATAACAATAAATCATGCTGTTTTGTGGTTCAATATGACCCATTATTATCAAGAAATTGGCATATTTAAACAAATTGTACACATTTTTTGCCTAAATTAAGCATTTTCCAGCACAAAACTGGCTTTGTGAACTAAAATACAAATAAAGCATTAAGAAGGCTCATTCAAACACATTCCGATGAAATGTAGTATTCTACACTGGTCACTAGGTGTCAGTAATCATACTGTAATGTTTGATGAGACGCACAAGCACCAGACTACATTCATACTCTTGTTTATTGTGTGTAAATGGTTCCAGAACTGACCACAAGTGAATTTCCATAACGTAAGATTCAATATTAATACACGGAATATTTTTATGGGCTAGAGCATATAAAAACTGTTTCTAACTCACTTTTTAAATATGGGTTTTACTGTTACACTTCTATTATTTTTTGTTTATATCACATTGTACAGGCTATGAGATCACCGCAAATGGCCGCTGCTACCATAGCAAGATAGTGAGCAATAATGTACTTATTCTAAAGTTAAGAAAGTGTTTCAAATAAAGTAGGGAAGAAGGCAAATAAGTGAAAAGCTTACCACTTCCACACAAATTGAGAGGAGAATTTTTTTTTTTTATTCGATCTCAGTCATGGCATGTTGGCTCGGCTCTAACATCATGTCTCATAACATTACTGATGCCTAATGACCAGAAAACTATACATGTAACCTCCATCCATCCATCCATCCGTTTTCTATACCGCTTATCCTCGTTAGGGTTGCTGGAGCCTATAGACAGGATACACCCTGGACTGGTGGCCAGCCAATCACAGGGCACATATAGACAAACAACCATTCACACTCACATTCATATCTATGGACAATTTGCAGTGGCCAATTAACCTAGCATGTTTTTGGAATATGGGAGGAAACCGGAGTACCTGGGGAAAATCCATACACAGGGAGAACATGCAAACGCCACACAGAGATGCCCATGCAGAGATTCAAACCCATGTCTTCCTGATCTCTTGACGTATGTTTTAAATGGGTTATTTACTGTACATCTACTATATTTGGTATTATCAGCGTAAAGCTCTAATTTGTTTAAAAACTGTACTCAGAAGATGATAAACAGGTTTTCTTTGCCTTGAGTATGAAAATATTCCATTATTAATTAGAAATCCTACTTCATGGAAATTCACTTGTCACGGTTGGGTCTCGAACCAGCTAACCGTAATAACCAAGGTATCACTGTAGATAAAATTAACCAATCAGAGCATATTAGGAACACCACATGAGCTCTAACAAATAACGAGCTTTTGGTAATATTGCTTGTGGATACTGATGCATGCACTGTTGATGGAAGGTTGTTGTCTTATGGGAAATGCGGATAAAGCAGGAGTGTTGCACTTTGGACTTGTTGGTTTGCTACGGTGCTTTCACTTTTTTAATGGTTTTTGTTTTTGCTCGTGAGATTGCACTGTTTGGGGCTTCCTCTGTATTTTACTTTGCATTTCACTCACTTTGCTGTTGATGGTATTTCAATGTCCGAATAGAATTGTTCTGTTTTTTATCACCACAGACCCAATAGATAGTTCTACCCGTTGTCAATATGCAGGCTCTATACTAATATAAATTGTTATTCTTTCTTCAAATGATCACCCAGGGTGTATGCAGCTATAGAGGTGGTGGTTTAGAGCTGTTCTCTACTGCTTAAAAAAAGACATATCTCCTAATGCTGCCTTGCCCATTTATGCAGTCCTGCTCTGATGGGCAGTTTTTCAGCATAAAATGCTTCATCCATATGGTATTATTTTGTGGTGTACTGCAAATATTTGCAGTAGACCATTGAGATAGCTGAAGCCAATGCAGCTTGAAACTGTATCTAACGTTAAGAAAGACAGATTATTTTGTTTACCCGCATAAAATATGTCTTTCAAAGGAAAGCCTATGTTTATCCCCCCCCCCCCCCCCCCTCATGAATTTCCACCTCTCTATCACCAGGCAAGATTGAGAACTTTCAGTCGCTGCCGGGGGAGGGGGCCTCAGCAGGAGTCTTGCAAATTGCCCCCCCAACATGAAAAGTGGAATTACTTTTTTTTCCCCCCAAGGGAGAATTTGCACATTGACCCTGTTCATTTGAATATGAGCTGTGTTTTAGAACAGAACAGAATAGAATAGAATAGAGAACCCAGATCTGTTTTGTAGGAATGCAACATGTCTAAGGACGTCCTTGACCATCAGCTTTGCATGAACAAATTTGCCTTTCACCTGCTTTCATTATATCCTAGCTATTAAAAATGTTCAACTCTATTAAAACCTTCCTCTAACACAGCCATTTCTTTCTCTGAGATGTTGTCATGCAAAATCTGCTGCACCTCACATGCTTTGGAAGGCTGTGATGGGAGAGTCTTGTCCAACATTATTAATCATGTTCCATTCAAATTTAATTTACTTCAATTGGATTCAGAGTCTCATTCTTTTAACGGGACCCATATTTTCTCAGATATTCCAGTTTACACAGCGTGGGACCTCAGTAACGTCCAATCGCTCCAAACACAGAAAACACACACCATGAAACATAAATGCTGCAGAATCAAAAACAAATGTAAACGATAAATCATGGTGCAGGAAAATACTCACAATGTTGGACATGTGCTTATCTCCTTCAAGCTCCATCCCTTGCTTGTACCATTGTCTGTGCACACTCTGAAGATAGTGTCTGAGCTGCTTTCATAATGTTCTTGTACATTTCTTTTAAGGCATCAACTGTGGAAAAGGTTGCAAGCTCGACACACAGTGCCTAGTCAGCATAAAACACCCCCGGCGCTTAAGGTCTCCTGCTGGAGTGGCGACAGATACAAAGACTGATTAATGTCGCGCACCAGGCGGTGGCGCATGTAAAATTGACTTTACGCCACCTGTAAACCCTCGCAAGATGGCAGCATGAAGAGTCTTAGGAAAAGACATAGGAAATGAGATTTAGAAAGTGTGTGACAGAGCTTAGAAGGGCAGGGAGGGAGAATGCAAAAGTCATAGCGTGTTCTTCAGCAACATTTTAGTCAATATGCATTTGCTTTGGACACAACATGGAACCGACAAACGGTGGTTGTAGCAATCGCAATATACAGTAAAGTCTCGTTATATCGATATCGGTTATAACGAATTACTACTTATTACGATACTATTTTCATTTCCCGGCAAATTTCTAGTCTTTTATGATATAATTAGTTCCGTTAGTACGATACCCGGTTATTATGATAATCCGGTTACTACGATGCCCTTTTCATTTCCCGCCAGCCAATTTGGTCTGCTTATATCGATACAAAAGCAGCTTAAATCAATCTTTGCTTAAGGATTTTAAATACCAAAAAAGAACACGGCGAACGGCTGCTTCCAGTCAACTTTATTTTTCACACTTCCACCACCAGAGAACCCACAAACGCTGTTGCAGGCATGTGTTTGGCCAGCTATGTGGGGCGGGTCGAGCATGACCTGTGAACCAGGAAGTGCGGGAATCGGTGTGTGTGCTGTGCTCTGGTGGTGGAAGTGTGAAAAATAAAGTTGACTGGAAGCAGCCGTTCGCCGTGTTCTTTTTTGGTATTGAAATCCTTAAGCAAAGATTGATTTAAGCTGCTCGACATTGTTCTATACTATAGACAGTGCATTATTGCCCACTTTTAATGCAGTTCGGCGCAGGATCGGATATATCGACAGTCCGGTTATATCGATATTTTTTCCGACTCCCGAGAATATCGATATAACAAGACTTTACTGTAGTTACCTGGTTCTTACAAGCCCACAGAGGCTACGCTGGAAGACTCTGCTTATGTCACACAGAAAGAGTAGATGAAACGGGAGCCTAGCGAGGCTTTATTATAAACCAGCTTAAAGTGTGAATAGCCTTACAGTAGTCAAAATGATCACAGAAATCAGCATCTACAGTATATTTAAGATATGCTGTTTGCTGCTATGCCTCTGGTTAACTGAGAATATACTGTAGTTCGCTGGCGGAAAGACACCCTTCCCTACAGAGGCAGCCATGAAAAGCTGCCCCGTTTGACAGGCAGCCATGTTAAACTGCAACATCACAGTCAGTTTAGTAGGGCAAGTCACCATATTTGGCTGGGAGGGCTTCCGTTTAGACCGAAAATGCGATGAAATCAAAGGACAAATGGCACCACAGTGCTGGCATGACTTATGAAATTATGGAAAGTGTAGATCTCGCTAGATTAAAACTTGACAAGATTTCTTGTTCAGGAAAAGAATATCTTGTGGGCACTAGGCCTGGGACGATGATTAATTAATTCATCACACACGAACTGGATCATTTTGCCGGTCTCAATATATTGCCATTGCTATGCATGTTTTGTTTTCCTCGTCTCTCGCCTCCACACAGCAAGAGTCTTCACTGTGTGCGATGCTTTTGTTCCCCAGAACACTGGCATGAATGGAGTGAGCCCTCACACAGTCTCTTTGTCTGGGTGGGTGGAGATGGGGGTAACGCACACAGGGTGCAGAAGACGTAGTAGAAATTAAATTAGCCGATTCCAATATATTTGTCATATATTTTTCATTGTGCTTTTCTTAAAATCTGATCTGGTCTCATTCTCATAGACCCAATCTCGTGTATCATCTCGTGATACGCCTATCATACAATGATGAAGTGGCTGTGGGAAACAGCTTCTCTTGCGAAGACACTGCATGATAAGCTGCTTGGTGCGCCTCGCTAAGCATATTAAACAACCTTGAATTATGCAGTGATGTTTTACATCCCTTTGGGTTTATTTTGTTGTCAGTTTGCCAGCTGCATGATTGGTAGCAAATAATGAACGTATGAGCCCAACATTTTGTTCGCAAGTAGCATCATGCTAGTTTGAAAGCTAAATGCTAATGAAGACTGGGGCCGCTACTCATTTCCAGGCAATGAATACATTTTTAGAGATCTCTTCACCTCTTCCACAGTTGTTGCCAAGTAATTACTAGAACAACAGTTTAAAGAATACACCGGTAACGGGGGCGAGGTGCTGTACGCCATATATATGCATGATTGTTTTTCTCACGGTTCCAACCTCTCCCCTACTTATTTTACTAACACTTGAAACATCTGGAAATTGCAGCTGTGAAACAGACATTTTCTTTTATATGTACTTCTAATCACAACTGTTGATTAAAAACAAATCTTGGCTGTGTAGTGTATGAAGGACATTGTTGTAATGTTACACAAAATTACGCTCATGCCTCAATGTGTAATTGTCTGGCCTACTCATGACTGCTGTTTGTGTCTTTTTGCGCATTAACCTTCTCCGCTGATTGCTGCATGCAGATAACTGGGAGCAAAGTTGTGGTAAGTAATCTATTATTATTACTATTACAGTATTATTATTTGGCTTTTGTATCTTCATGTCTGTCTTGATATGGGCACATACCCCATTCAGTCTCTCACGACCTCAGCCAGTGGCACATAAAGTGGGTATGACCCGTATGTGGTGCAAAAGGGTGCCAAAGCTATTTGAGGCGGCGGCGGTGTTGGTGGGGGGGTCGGAGTCTGTATTTAAAAGCTGTTTGCAAATGTGTAAATGATATGATCAATAACAGAGGCTGGCCACCGCTCCTGACCTCAGCTATGACATATTGAACTACATCCATGCTGTAGAACAACACTGCCATGGAAACAAGTGCATATCATGCCCAGAGCGTCTATTACTACAAGTACTTGAAATGTAGTCAAATGCTCATCACTTGTATATATATAGTACATGGCAAGAGTGTTATGAATTCATTTTCTTCCCCCCACCACTTTACAATGCTTTGGTTACTGTACTGGGCGTATTGCTCTGAACTTTTTTGTCTATGTGCTTTTAGGTGCTTTTTGTCGGGTTGAAAAACGTCTGCACTGTGCTGAATTAGTATACATCCAGACTAGAACGCATGTAAATACACAAGGCACACCTATGTGTGGCGCTGTGAACAGGCACGCAGAGGGAATCAAGTGACACTCCAAACCACAGAAGAAGAAATAACACTTGCGTATAAGTCTGCTGTTTACATCAAGACGTGCAAGAACAGGAATTACTTGTGCAAGTCATTATTATAAGTTAATAAGTCCGTAAAAAATATTCAGATATTATGTCGGCTTATCCGCAAAGGTCACGTGACAGGGGACAAGACGGTATACAGGTGTTCAGGTCAATGACAAGACAGTGTTTTCAGATTTTTACACTATTTTCAAAAAATACCCAGAATGCCGTTCATATGCGGATGAGCGGCTGAAAAGATAAATTAGTTTTCAGTTTGGGCTAGAAAATGTTTGTGTGTGGATAGCCCCTTAGACACAAACAAAACAAATCATTAAATACAATGTTTACCCGTGCTTTTGTCACTATGATTTCATTGGCCATTTTTAGCAGTTTGAAGCATTTCGAAGGCGTAAAAGAGAAGGCAGAAAAGATAAAGCATGCACTCTGTGACCCGGGCTTATGTTCTGGCCACTCTCAGACAAAACTCCCTCCTTTTGGAGGCACTTTACAGGGACATTTTTTATCGATTGCTATTCTCCCTCCTTTGTCAAACTGTTCTTTTGTGTTTGTTCATTGCGTGGATGGCAGACCAGGTCCTTGCTTTGCTTGTATTGATGTGGGTGAAGCTGCTGTGCATTTGGCGGCGGTGGCAATATTGTGTTGTGTAAATGGAATATGACATAATCGGGACTAAAGCTTGGATTCACACGTCTTGCAAGAGATGCATAGGCCAACACTTTTACAGGTGTTTTGAAAGTGTGCCAGATGAGGACATTTTTTTCAGCTATCAGCATTTTATCAGAGCTGCCGCCAATCATTGCAGTGTCGTTCTTAAAGTCTTGTCTTAATTAATTTATCTCAATTTGAGAGGGTAATAATTGATGCAAAATACAGTATATCCCAGTCTCCAAAATTGACCAGCAAATAGCAAAAATCCTGTCAAAATCCCTATGAAATGTCCATTTTTAACACACGTCAATGATGAATCGCAAACATGAGGATCCGCTGTCCAATGAATGCATCTATTCGAGCGTGTGGTCAACAAAAGCAAATTAGTCCCGGCTTGTTTGTTGCACTTGTGTTCCATCATACTAGCTTAAAAGACGATAACGTTTCATCCTCAATTTCCATCTGCATTCAAGGGAACAAAATATCAATACCACAGCTAAAGCATTCAGTCATTGATTTTTGCAGGAGACAAATGCTAAAGCCTTGGCAGAGGTCTGCGCTCTCTCGATGGCTCTTCTTGCAGCCTGTGAGTTGTCATTCTTCAGTAGGCTCTACACGAAGAAGTAGGAGGAGGAAGCTGTGAGTGTTTAGCCTGGTTAGCTGGTGGTTGGTCACAGTTAACTCCCTGCTTTGCTGGCAGATTCCCATTTTCACGCTGTCAGCGTGTGTCATTGGGATAGAGCGCTCTCTCTTGTGCTCGGAAGGGGGACGCCGGCGAGGATTGTCTGTAGGGAACGTGCACACTGTAACTCCTCTGTCTCAGGCATGAAATTTCTCTGACATTTCCCGCTCTCCCACTAGAGAGCGAGCTTGGAATAGAGGACTGTGTAAATTGGATCTAATCCAGTTTGACCGGCGTGCAAATGTGCAACACTTCTAAGCCTCAAACGCTCTCTCCACCTCAAGATTGAGCGACGGATGAGCAGAATGCATACTTGTTCATCCATACCGACATGTCGACAGGTGCTCAAAGCAGATGCCTTTGCTTCTGCACAGCCCTGGAGCTGCCCGCTGACCAATATGAAGCTTTTACAGCATCCGGTCTTGTAAAGATTGGCCTGATTTACGTCACAAGTCAAGGGCCAGGTTGTAACAATCCATCAGTGACTCCTGCAGTGTTACTGTGGAAGCAGACTTCCTCCGTCCTCCTCTCCTGCTGCACTCACTTTGACTTGCTGCCCTGGCACACTGCTGAGAGCGGCATCGTTTGCGTGAATGATAAGAACATCTTGTCTGTGTCTTGAAAAAACAAGGTGATCAATATGTCCAGACCGAAAGGATGCAGCTTTATCGCCAAGGTAACCCTCTGGTCTCGCATCCACGTCAGACAGTATATCTACCAACAGTAAACGTGTTGACATGTACTGTACTATATATCCCAAGGTCTCTCTATCTAATTACATCGCTGCGATAAAATGTACTTCGTAGTACTTGGGTGATTGTGCAAATACATCTCATTTCATATTGTTCAAACATGCTAGAGTATTTTCTGGACTATAAGTTGCATATTCTGTTTTTTATGATTGAGCTATGATCAGAGCAAGCCATTTTTTTAGGAGTGCCATAGCACCCTTCCTAGCAATATTAAATTCAGTAGAAGATGAAGTCAGATGGAGGGGGCGATGTTTACACCAATCTAAAGTCAGTGATGCTGAAATTTATGTATACGGATACAATAAAAACATACTTGTTTAATATAAATAAATGTTCTCTAGAAGACACATCTTATATGTGACGTAATGCCGGTACGCAACCCGGGATGTGTGAAAACTTAACACGAAAACATATTTTTTGTATTGAAATAAACTATAAACTATATTTGTGTTATTAGTTAGTCAGTGGCTGACAGAGAAGCTCCAGTCTCCAAGCGAGACATACTAAGTGTCCTAATTAAACAACCCTGCTGTCTGAAATAGGACATTTCTCAATACTTTGGTATCATATAATTAAAGTTACACATTACTTACTGATACATAGTCTCCAAGGCAGAAGCGTATTAGAAAGTACTATGGTATCTGGTATGTTCTGTATCATTCGATTTGTGTGCTCAACTCGCTGAATTGTTGTATTAGATGTCGCCAAAAAAAGACAACCACCATCCCAATTAAAACATAAGGGCAGCACATGTTAAATTATAGCCGTCCCTTGCTAATTAATGAATAAATGATTGCTGTTTCATTGTACGCCCTATAAAATGTACTCATTGTTGGCTGAAATTAAGCATTTTTGAGCACAGAAATGTCAAAATGAAGTAACTAAATGAGCTGAAATACAAATACATGGCAGAAAAATCATTCAAATTGTAGTATTCTACATTGGTGTCCGTGTTTGGTGAGACAAAGGCTAGACGTGATCAGCAGAAAAGGAATTTAATGCCGACGGCCGTCCGTCACCCACAACAAGCTGAAAGTCAACTCTGAACCTACGAGGGCACTTCCTGTACTTTTTAAAAATTGATCCTGTAAAATCAATGAGCAAAAGGTTGAGCTGTATACCAGTAAACACAGACTTGTAGATGAGGCAAAAGGATTGCATTTCTTGTGTGGAGAGAAGGACGGTGGAGAAAAGACTTATGTGTCTATGAGGGCATGCTGGCATCAGGCTCCTCCTCAACTCCAATCGAGTGCTTGTTCAACGTGCCAAGTGAGCCTACGAAGGACCTTTTTAAAAATAAGGTAAAGGAGATATGGCACGTCTAAAAGCAAATCAAGGCACACTCCCTATTCTCGGTGTAACCCCCCCCTCCGCGAACCTGGCATTTACCTTTTAAAGACACACAGCTCAAAAGAATTTTTGTTTAAAGCCAGCTATTAAAGCAAATGCTGAGGGTTGATCAGATTTAATGTCGCACATGTCCTTGGTGCCTTTAGAAGAACTTCAATGAAAAATTAATCAATTCTGTGTGTGTGGATCTCGGTAGCTCGTGCCAGTGTTGAGCATAAATTCTATTTTAAATCAAGATCAAGGAAACAACACTGTGGAAGGGAATGGCTTGTTTCTTTGGTTGAAAGTGCACTTTTCGAGTTCATCTAATGGAGCTCATAAAGTTTGTTGTGACTGAGAGGCTGCTGTTGAAATGTGCTGAATGAAATCGGTTGTTTTAATGTGCTGATTTACTTGCTTCGGATGTATTGCTGCATGATTCAAAGGACTGTATGGCTATGTTCACACTGCAGGTCAATTCAGATTTTTTTGTCGTGGAAAGGCATGGATTATCGTGCAAAACTTGGATAAAGGTACTTTATCCAAAAAACTTTATCCAAGGCAAAAGTTCTTCATTTATTCATTTTCTACTGCTTATTCTCACTAGAGTTGCTGGAGCCTATCCCAGCTGTCTTTGGGCAAGAGGGTACACCCTGGACTGGTCGCCAGCCAATCACAGGGCACGTATAGACAAACAACCATGAACAGACAGCATGCTGGTGCTCAAACTGCACCAAATACTACACACAGAAATGCGAGTGATGTTGTGTTTTTGCGCATGTACGTCTTTTTCACTCATGTTGCATTTGTTTGGTAATAAAATATGGGCTTTAAACCAAAAAAAATCTAATTGTTCTTAAACTTGATTAGATATTAATAGATGCATTTATTGATCAAGTAGGCAATGTTGTGATGCTGGATGACAGCATAATCATTTGAATGGGGAAACATTTTACTCAAAACATTCACTGAAAATCTGAATATTTTCAAGTCAGAGTCACATCCCAAGTCATTGACCTCAAAGTCCAATTCGAGATGCAAGTCTCAAATTGAGGCGCCAAAATCATCACGCAAGTTGCAAGACTCGAGCCCACATTTCTGTTACGAAATAATAGCGTCACAACAGAACCAATGCACGTGTTTCACACCAACATCTGAGTAGAAACATTTTAAAACGCATGCAGAGTTTGCTGCAGTTGTGTACCATTAATGCCACGGCTATTAATCTCAATGTTTTTGACCAGGGTTTAATCATTCATTGGTTCTTTTCCATGCTTTCTTTCAGACTCTAAATTGTCCATAGGTGTGAATGTGAGTGCAAATGTTTGTTTGTCTATACGTATGTACCCTGCCAATGGCTGCTGACTAGTCCTGGGTGTGCCTCGCATCTCGCCCGAAGGCTCCCGAAGGCTGCAGCACAGCTGCAAACCTCGTGAGGTCAAGCGGTACAGAAAATGGATGGATGCATGTCTTCTTTGAAAATATAGAGAGGATTGCACCTTTTCCATCAGCTGAACTGCTTCTTTTCAGATTGAGGGAGCCATAAAAAAGCTGAAGTGGTTACATTGATATGGGTTTGAACTACGGCTCTACTCATGCTTTAGTTTCTGTCTGCGCTTGTGTTGTGTTGTGTCGTGTGTACACCCTCTAATGATTGTGTGAGTCATTTGTTTTTTCCTCCATCCTACATGCAGGTTCAACAGATGTGACTGTTGCATCTTGGCTCCAGTTATTGCTGTAGAGAGTTTGATAGAGTATCCTAGACACAAGGACGGGAGACAAAAAAATATGATTCCCAGCTCGTTTGATTGCTTATATATGAATTTTCTGTATTTGGCGCCTATCATGGATAGAGAATGTGAATAGCGGTCTCGGTTCTCGGTTGTACATGTCTCCCCCACGGTTCTGTCACACACTCGGCGGCGCTGTCGACATGCTCTACTCAGCGGGAGGGTGCTGCAGGGCCGCATTAGGCTCCATAAAGTTTATAGCATATTTTTACAGCCCGCCTCTCTGTATGCACCCAGCATTCGCATCCCCATCGCATCTGCTTGAACTGTTCACACAGCTGTGAAATTCTGTGTATCCCCCATGTTTTATGGTTGATGGCTCCTCTCAAATTCTTTATTTGCCTCTTTAGCTTTTTGATATCACTCTCGGCATCTGTGTATATTTAGTATGTCATTTTCTCCGGCTGGAGGAGTTTGCAGCTATGTGCGACTGCGTCATAGTATGTCAAGATTTACACGGGATGGGTGCAGGCAAGTAGGTGGTCTCCGGTCTACAGTTTTGCCAAACACTTCCTATAGTCTATTCCAAAGCTGAAGCTACATGGGGTAACCTTGTACGGTAGAATAATGCTTAGACCCTGTTGCTTTTTACAGTGCTGCTTCTTAACCGATACCATGCATGATTTGGCACAGAAAATAGTGAAACACTTTGGGTCTGCATTGAGCTGCCCGGCACAATTTAGGGCTAACATTGACACAATTAAGGGCCAAAACATAACAGCATTGTGTAAATTAGTGGTTCTCAGCTGGTTTGGCTAGAGGACCCACCATCACTGTTCAGTAGCCACGTTTACATGGACCCAGTCTGATTTCCTCATCTCTTTCCTCCAACCAGACAGGAAGAGGGTTCACCCTGGTACGTTAGTTCCCTTTGTCAGTAATACAGTCTCTTTTTCTCGTCCTTATCTTATCTCGTCCTGTTCTCGTAGACTCAATCTGAGCGTCTCATGACATCCCGAGGTAGTTGACATTTTTAGTCACCCAACAGCCACTTTCACAACAGCCACAACCAGCAACAGCCATCTTCCTTATTTTGTTCTGTGACAAAACGTGGCATGTTTTTCCTGGCTCCTGTCCCATATCTCAGCAATGTTTGGTGCAAATTGATCATTTCTGACATAATCTTGACATACTACTAAATAAAACAGCAACCAAAACATGTCTTAGTATTGCCGTGCTGCTGCGTCACATTGTGGTATATTTAAGCTTGCACTTACACTTATACACTTATATACAGTATTAAAAGCTATGGTGTCCAATTAGTTTTAGTGCTTACATTTATGCCTTGAAACATCTATGACAAACTTGGAAACCTATACTTACAGTATAAAAATTGCATTTATATACCTGCGTCTTATATTCAAATGTGCGGTGCACTTGCTTTCCATCGTAATCACTGAGGCCGCGGGCTAGTGTAAGCATTGATTTGGTTAATATACGTAATTCTTTGCTGCTCATGTTAGGTCATGGTCTGCCAAATGCTGCTTGTTCCCCAGCCGGTATTGTAGTACTGAAGGCCAGCACTTGGTGGCAGTGGGCGCTCATTGAATTGACCTTTGCGGCGGCTCACAGAAGCTGAAAGAGAGCTACATTGTTTTTATAGAACTGACTTAATGAGTTCCTCCGTGCCTAACACACTACTGTATGTGTTGCTGGGCCTTGCACGTTTATTCCCATCCTTTAAAAGGAGTAGAATAACTGTGAGATGTCAATGGCATTTAGATTGCTATGTCCTCTCTGATCAATACTCCACATTGAGGCCAGAATGGGAAGCTGAAGAAGAGATTAATCATGTTTCCTCCACCACATTCAGAACACTGCTTGAAGACTGACCACCTTTTTGGAGTCCTGTTTGCCATTTTCTAAGGAATGCGTCCTTTATAGCTCGATAGGTAGCGAATGTTTGCCTTACCTGCTATCGATGCGACCTGTCGTATTGATCGCACCTTTATGCAATTATACTTGAATTATTTATTAGTCTGACCTACAAAGATAAATAGACGTAATCCCTTGCTAACATCACATCGGTTATGCTCAAAGAATGAGATCATTGCCACCTCCGACTCCGGGTCTCACTGCATGACTACTGCATATTCAAGTGTACATTATTTACACATTATTGTGCTGTGGGACTTCGAAAGTTGTACAGCTCAGTCAGGACTCACCATGTCATATCCACGGAGAGCTACAGTAATCACTAAGTATTGAAGTGGTATTTAATTTTCTATTTTTTAACTTGTTGACGGTGGAAAACATTGGTCAGTCACACCCTGAAGTGGCCATTGATTGGCTGTCATCGTCACTATGGGCTTCCATTGCAGTTGGGAGGGCAAGGTGAGGAGCGGTGAAACGATCAGTGTTTCATGAGAAGATGGATTGATTAAAGGATAAGTAGTAGTAGTAAAGTTTAAAAAAAGGTTATTTGATGGTGGTGACTTGACTCCAAAATGTATTCAAAATGTATTCATTTGATTATTTTCTGTGATGAAAACTGTTCTCTTTATTTAACTCATACCTATCAACATTTGCGTTATAAAATATGGGTGGGTGGAGGTGCTGGTGGAAAGACCGAGTCCAAAGACTAGTGTACTTCTTTTATTTTGAAGGCCTGACATTACCAGTTACAGGATGTATTACGCTAATGTTGAGTAAACCGGAAGGTAAGCTGCTTTGGCAGAACGAGAGAGGATTTTTTTCCGCCATGAAAGTTAATGTACAGGAAAGAGTTAACAGATATGATTTACCTATTTTCATTAACTCATTCAATCCCACCCATTTTCCCAAAGCCATTCCTCTCACTGCCAGCCACATTTCACACAGAATATTATGTTCTCCGGCTGTATATACATGGTATATACCAAAAGAATCTAATCTTTCATCAGAAAAAAAACATTTGTTCCAACCTTTTCCCGTTTTTCAGTAATCAGCAGGAGAACATAGATATATTTCAGCAAAATATCAGTTCTCCACACCAAAGAGGGAGAAAAAATGTGTAACCTCCTTCATGCAACATGTATTTCCATGGGAAAGATGTGGGCCGTGTGCTTTGAAAATGCACTTCTGTCACCTTGTGGCTGTTTTTTTGGGCTTAAAACTGCACCGCAAAGCTCGCTTCCATTGTGGACTTACATCATGATTTTATGATTTTTGGAGCAAGCGGTCAGGTTGAAAAAAAATTATGTATACGTCTTTTGGCAGTGAATGAGTTAATATCTCGTTAATTGGAAGTAGGTGGTAATAGGAGAGAGGCAGTAATTTCCAATTTTTAAAGCCCATAACTAATAATGATCTGGATGCATGAGAAAGTAGCAAGGAAAATGCATGGTTGCTTATTAAGAGCTACTGTATTTCAATGTTGTAATAGCGGTAAGGGGCACACCGGTTAGCCAACCTTATTACTGTAACTTATAGGAGACTCTTTATAGGATATTTTACAGTGGTTTAGTTTTTTTGTCTTTGGGAGCACCTTCCCTCTAGAGTACGCCTGCTTGTCCTATCAATGGGTGGTCCGAACACTATTTTTTTTTTTTTTGGTAGAATGCAGACAATTACCAGATATTGCAGAGAGGCTGATTTGATGGTAGATCTATAGTGTTCCAAATGGCGATGTCCTTGATGATAGCCATAGACCCAGCACGCCAGGTGACATCCAATCATGTCGAGATGGCCGGCCAGTCTCTTTATATCCCGAGTGGTCTTGAGAGCTGATGTTGTTAATGCTGATTGGTCCAATGCATTCTTTACACTTTGGCCTTGAATCAAACACACACCGCCATTGAGCAGCAGCGTACAAATTCATAAATAAAATAAATAGAGGACCTGACAATGTGAACCGCTGATGTGTATAATTACACAGCATTTAATAGGACAAGCAGCAAGTTCTCTGACACGTTGAGTTGTTTTTCTTCATTTGCTGTCAAGATTTCTTGTGTTAGTTTTCAGTTGGACGTCACCTCTAGCTGCTAAGTGTTGTTTCCTGTATTGTTTGCATGTCACCTTGCATATCTCTGTGTGAGACAAGGAATTTTCTACCAAAAGAATAGAATGGAGAATGGGGTGTGTAACAAAAGAAATGCAGGGAAAAAAAAACTGTAAAATATCTTGATGCTATTATGCCAGCAGAGTCTTCTGAGTGTCTGATAAAAAAAGGAACTAAGGGTTCTAAAATTGTCATTTGAATTATGCCTTTCATCTCCTCGTGGTTTTTCACCAAGCGGTTCAGCCCCCGACTCTCCAGCGAATCTTTTTCTCTCCTCCTGTTTGCATTTCTGAACAAGCACCATAACTGTAATGAATTCTATTATTTTAAACCAATTACTGTTAGTTGGGAGCTTTTTCGCTGTTGTTGTCGCGCTCTCTGAGGAATAGTGCTGCAGCGGTGTAGACTTCACTCAATTCTCATTGTATTTCTTCCCCGGCCCCTCATTATCCATACTAATGCACTTTCTACTGCTCTTCTTCTCCCCGTACATTTGCTGTCATTTGAAGCTCAATTTACAGTTGAATAAACAAAAACACATTTATTTCTGCAAAAAGGGATTTCAAGGTGTCATGTATCAAGGACATAGATGATTTTTACGGTAGCAATTGATGGTTTTCTTTGGTGATTAATTTGAAGTGCATTATTTCGATGAATTGAGTTATCCACCAATCGACCAATGGAATATTGTCGCATTTGGAGTCGTCAATTAACCTAGCATGTTTTTGGAATGTGGGAGGAAACCGGAGTCCCCGGAGAAAACCCACGCATGCACGGGGAGAACATGCTAACACACAGAGATCGGCCGAGGGTGGAATTGAACTCCGGTCTCCTAGCTGTGTGGCCTGCGCGCTAACCACTCGACCGCCGTGCAGCCCATAGTTAATATTCATTTATTCATTCATTTTCTACTGCTTATCTTCACAAGGGTCGTCGGGGGTGCTGGAGCCTATCGGGGTACACCCTGGACTGGTGGCCAGCCAATCACAGGGCACATATAGACAAACAACCATTCACACTCACATTCATACCTATGGACAATTTGGAGTCACCAATTAACCGAACATGTTTTTGGAGTACCTGTAACCGGAGTACCCGCAGTACCCAGAGAAAACCCACGCATGCACGGGGAGGACAAGCAAACTCCACACAGAGATGGCCGATGGTGGACCATAGTTAATATAATTATAGTAAATACTACCAAAGATAACTATTGTGTAGTAAAACTAAAATATAAACTATAAACTATAAAATAAAATACTACACCATTGATGCTTGTAAATACAATTTCATGCCGTTTCATTGGTGCTAGTGCTGGAATTATTTACTAGTCATCTATCTTAAATATGCAATAGCGACGTACTATTTACTAAATGGATATGTTTCTGATATTTGATTAATTAGATTGCAAATATTGTACTAAGTAAACAAACATTTTCCATGTCAAGTTCAATTCCTGGTTCTATGGTTATCATCACACTTAACATCAAAACCCCCAAGAAACAGCAGACCAGTTTGTAGACTCTTTGAGCCATATATTTATTTCCATACTTGAACTCCAAGTTGTACCGCTTTTTTGGGAGGAGTTTGACATTTGAGGTCCCACCGTATTTCACGCCGTGCTTCGACTGCATTTACAGTGTTTTCATTCTAGAAAAAAAAAAAAATTACAAGGCAAATAAAAGCCTTCGGAATTAAAAGAAAGACCACCTAATGAAGATGAGTGGCTCCAGCTATACGCATGTCATTCATGAGTCTGACTGATTGGAAATTCTGAAAGGATTTACATCCCGTCCGCTTCCCCATTATATGTTACTAATGCTTCATGTCGGACCACACAGCGTTCTTTGTTCATCGTAATTATATTTTTCCATGATCACCAAAGACTTGTGCAAACGCTATTATGAATTTTTCTTTGACGGCACACTTCATTATTTCCCATTTCTAAGCACAGAACTAATTGGATCCTGCTTCTGTGCTCAGCTGGTGTTTGGAGGTAGAGCCTTTTTTTTGTATGTAAAATTTCAGTCATTTAAATCAGCCATGCGCAATTTTAATGATGTCACATATTGCCATTGGGTTACACTCACAAAACAGTTGAAATAAGGGCAGGGGAAATGTGATATTGCAGGTTCATTCACTCACTAAAAGCCATCCTCTCAAACGACCCAAAAGGCTGATTAATAGCTTACTTGATTAGATGAAAGGTTACCTCCAAACACATTTTCTCCCAAACGGGCCGACTGAATGCAGCTCACTAAACCCCCAAAACAATGCGAGTAAAACATGACGCAAAATTGGCATTTGTGGGCAACTTTTAATTAGTTGGAAGATAAGCTGTTAGTTTCTAAATATGAAACTGCATCGTGCGTCATTTGTTTAACTTTCGTACTACAGTAAAGTCTCGTTATATCGATATTCTCGGGAGTCGGAAAAAATACCGATATAACCGGACTATCCATATATCCGATCCTGCGAACTGAATTAAAAGTGGGCGGATCTTTGATATGGCATGTAATTTTCTCCTTGAGTTCATGGATTGCGTATCTAGCATGCTTTTGTACTACAATACATTTTGTACTACAGTAAATAAAAATAAACTTACGCTGTAGTGATTACCGGTTACCGGGACATAATTCACCCTGGAACTATCGATAGGGAAGGTGTTGCCACCCGGAGGGGTAGGCGCGAGGGACGGGTGTTTTCCGCTGTGTGTGCTGCACTCTGGTGGTGGAAGTGTGAAAAATAAAGTTGACTGGAAGCAGCCGTTCGCCGTGTTCTTTTTTGGTATTGAAATCCTTAAGCAAAGATTGATTTAAGCTGCTTTTGTATCGATATAAGCAGACCAAATTGGCTGGCGGGAGATGAAAAGGGCATCGTAGTAACCGGATTATCATAATAACCGGGTATCGTACTAACGGAGCTAATTATATCATAAAAGACTAGAAATTTGCCGGGAAATGAAAATAGTATCGTAATAAGTAGTAATTCGTTTTAACCGATATCGATATAACGAGACTTTACTGTAATTCCTTGGATTGCATGAGAATGGAAAGGAAAATATAGCATTCCACGGCAGCAGCAGAACCAATGTTGTACAAGTGGTAAGGAGCACACTTCTGATAGGTCCATTGTAAAAAAAAAGCCAATCACAGGGCACATATAGACAAACAACCATTCACACTCACATTCATACCTATGGACAATTTGGAGTGGCCAATTAACCTAGCATGTTTTTGGAATGTGGGAGGAAACCGGAGTACCCGGAGAAAACCCACGCATGCACGGGGAGAACATGCAAACTCCGCACAGAGAGGGTGGAATTGAACCCTGGTCTCCTAGCTGTGAGGTCTGCGTGCTAACCACTCGTCCGCCGTGCCGCCCGCTAACACCAGTTGTTTTTTTTTAAATTTGAGACTTCAGCATCTATTTGGCACCTATTTGGTGCCTTCACGGTACAGCTGTTTGTATGGAGCAGGTCTAGAACCACATTCAACATACATTAAAGCAAAGCCGCCGAACCCCATAAAAGCGAGGAAGACCTCCCTCTGTTGAAGAAAGCTCAAACAGAGTTCCGATAGAGTAATATGTCCATTGTGACTTTGATGATATACTACATCAAACATTCAACATGTTGTATTTGCCAAGTCATCTTGCTGCGGTTCAAAGCCTGGTCGAAAATGAATGTAGTAGCATTATTTAACGTGGCAGAATGTTCCCTTAATTAGCTTGTATTGCTCAGCAGCTGTCTGCTATTAGCGTCCTTTGTTCCAGATGTTATCTCATTAGAATGGCATTGATCATCCTAATGGCTGCCGAGGAAGATTATTGGTCCACGTTATTGCGAACCCCTTCTTCCCTGAAGTCACACCACTGTAGTGTACACTGTAGTTACATCGTTTCATCCATCCATCTGTTCAGTTGACGTTACACCGCTAGTTACAGTCTACTCGTTTTGTGTAGAAGCCAGCACGTCAACCTGTTGTTGTTTTTTAATGTAACTCAGTTATGGTGCAGTCTCAGGTTGCACCGCTAGGGGTCAGTGTGCTGTTTGTGAGGGCTGTTTGGGCGGTTGGATGAACAGAAGAAGTGATGGTTGGACGAGAGCCAAGTCGAAGCTAATGTGTGTGTGTATGAGTTAGCCTTTAATTCCAAAAGGTAAATATTCTAAATATTATTATATAATTCTTCAGCATAATAAATAGTTTGTTTGTTTATGTTCAGGTGATCTTTTGGTTGTTCATGCATTTTCTGTACTTGCATGGAATGAAGGTCTTATTTTTTTGCTGTCACTGGTTAAAAATACATTTAGAATTTAAAACCCAGTATCATAAATATTATATATATATAATATATACATAATTATATTATAATTGTATTTAATATTATATCTATATAAACATTATTAAATTTGTCTATATATAGTAATATATTATATAATAATATATATAATAATAATATAATATATAAATAATATTGTATATATAATATATTATTTTGGGATGACACAAATAAACAAAAACATGTTTGTGTCAGTGTGAGAGGTCTCACTCGCTCACATTTTGTATTTACTGAACGTTTGTGGGTGAGTTTAAGAGCTAACATGCTAATAACAAAGACACATAGTCATACAAAAGTATTGTTTTAAATAATGGCCCGTAGTTCCAAAATCGATATCCTTTTACTTAAAATTTAATGTAATTATTGTTGTAGTTGCACATCGAATCTGCAATTAAATGCGTAATTGTGAGTTAACTATGGCCAACACACGTGATTAATCATGATCAAATATTTTAATCGATCGACAGCCCGAGTTAACACATAACTTAACTGTGATTAATTTATCTAATTAATCTAAACTGCACCAGCAAAGGCCTTTTGCCACATCATTGCAGCCAACGGTTTATATGACCAAAAAAAGTCACCTACACTAAACTGTAGAATCTGACAGTATTGCCTGAGAAGGCCGACCCAGATCAAGGACCCTACTGATGCTGACTGCAGCCCACTACCCTAAGGATGGCATCTGCGAGAGAAGGGCTTTAAAGACGGAGCTTGGGGCTGTGCAGTGGCATCAATTGGCAGCTTGGCTATGTGGAGATGTTGCAGTGTTTTCCTGTTGAAAGACCCAGCTCTCGCCGAACAGACGGGATCCGACTCCAGAAGGATGGTAGCTACTTGACAGCATACTGATCGTCAGGCTTCTCTGCTTGTGCAGAAATCCTATTGATTGCCTTACCACTGGCTTAATATCCCTGGCTTAATGACACTCTTCTCCGAGGTCCCGTCTTCAGGTTTTGGAGGCTCGGCAGCCTAATGAAAACACAGAGGCATCCCTCTCATTAAAATATATGGGTCTCTCATTGAGTAGAGCTTGTTTTTATTTGGAGCTGTAATGAATTTCTCATCAGTTTGTTATTAACGTCGTGCTCAGCGGAGCTCAGATGGGAGAAGTCGGCCAATTTACGTGGCTTTGTTCTCCCTGATAGACAAGTGTTAAGAGAGCAATAATAGGTGAAGATGCTAAGGGGAAAGGCAATGACATCGTTCCTCAATCTACTGCTGGATAGTTTTCCACTTTATATAAAGCGATAGTCCATTTCTACTTAGACAAGCTAGGAATGATGGCAGTTGTTTACAAATGTGATCAGTCTGCAGGAAGTGAATTAGTCTTTGCAAACCATTCAGTTGGCAAAAATAAACCTAAAACAAAATCTACCGATTCGGCTTCCACTGGCTCAGAGTACAATATGGCACTGCATTTTGCTGGAGTTTTGTCCAGTCTTATATGACATATTGGAGTCGAGTGGCAGTCGATGCCATTGTGGAGATCTTGATCGTATCCGCAATGACAGAACAAACAACAATGAAAGCAGACTTTATACAGTAAAGTCTTGTTATATCGATATTCTCGGGAGTCGGAAAAAATACCGATATAACCGGACTATCCATATATCCGATCCTGCGCCGAACTGCATTAGAAGTGGGCGGATATTTGATATGGCATGTAATTTTCTCCTTGAGTTCATGGATTGCGTATCTAGCATGCTTTTGTACTACAATAAATTTTGTACTACAGTAAATAAAAATAAACTTACGCTGTAGTGATTACCGGTTACCGGGACATAATTCACCCCGGAACTATCGATAGGGAAGGTGTTGCCACCCGGAGGGGTAGGCGCGAGGGACGGGTGTTTTCCGCTGTGTGTGCTGTGCTCTGGTGGTGGAAGTGTGAAAAATAAAGTTGACTGGAAGCAGCCGTTCGCCGTGTTCTTTTTTGGTATTGAAATCCTTAAGCAAAGATTGATTTAAGCTGCTTTTGTATCGATATAAGCAGACCAAATTGGCTGGCGGGAGATGAAAAGGGCATCGTAGTAACCGGATTATCATAATAACCGGGTATCGTACTAACGGAGCTAATTATATCATAAAAGACTAGAAATTTGCCGGGAAATGAAAATAGTATCGTAATAAGTAGTAATTCGTTTTAACCGATATCGATATAACGAGACTTTACTGTATACTGTACTTTTAAATTACATTGTTATTTACTACTAATGAAAGATAATAAAAATGGTATGTGTCAATTTTTCTATTGCATGTGAATGTTTTCCGTGGCCTGGTTCGGCCCACCAACGGACCGCTAACCTGTGCATAATAGCACTGCTGAGAATCCATATAGTGGAATGAGGTCAGGTAATGATAATTTGACATTCTTAGCCGTGACCTTAGCCGTACACAGCTTTTTGCCCTTGACCCTAGGAGACCATTTGCACCTAATGTAACGGCGCATCAGGGCAACATAATGACGTGTGGGGCCTTCCCTTTGTTCAAAAAACACTTCCTCAGTTTATTGCATTCTACGCTTGAACGGCTTGATCGCTGTTATTACGGCTTTACAAATGTGTGTCGATAAATTACTCCCTGGTTAAAGAAGATGCTCTCCCTTTCAGTTGTGAAAGTCATTCCATACGCGTGTCTGCAGTGTTTCCTCGTATATTCATTTAATCACTACAATTCCTCCTTATTTGTGGATACATTACTCATTTTGGAATAAGTCATATACTTGATTTGGGTAGTTACCCTCGTTACTACATGTTACTTGTTTTCATCACTCCACCCGTACAAAAAACATTACATTATTTCAATGAATTAATACATTTTAATTAATTGATTTTATTTTTACTGCACGGTGGACGAGTGGTTAGCACGTTAATAGCTGCTGTTGATAGTTATACATAAGTGCAGTGATGTAACTTTGATAGCATTTATTTATTATTGTGTGAAGATATTTAGGAATCATTATAAAAACACAATCACTGATTATTATCATTATGATTAATTAATCAATATTTCACTTTTGTTTAAGTTAAAATTAGGGATGTCCGATAATTATTGCTATTGATAATTATCGGCCCAATATCAGCATTAAAAATATATCAGAATATATCGGTTGATATTCGTAGCCCCCCAGGGGGGAGGGGGCTTGGGACGCCCCACTATTTGAAAAACACGGCATTAGTCACATTTTAACAGCAGCAAAATGCTAGGTTAGCCTGAAGAAAAAAATAAATAATAAAACAGCTCTGACAGATGGAATAGCTCCAGGCTTTATTTTAAGATGTGTAGTGAAGCCTGCTTTGTTTGAATTAAATTTGTTTTTTTTTATTAAATTAAGGGCGGCACGGCGGTCGTGTAGTTAGCAGCTAGGAGACCAGGGTTCAATTCCACCCTCGGCCATTTCTGTGTGGAGTTTGCATGTTCCTCCCACATTCCCAAAAAAAACATGCTAGGTTAATTAGCGACTCCAAATTGTCCATAGGTATGAATGTGAGTGTGAATGGTTGTTTGTCTATATGTGCCCTGTGATTGGCTGGCCACCAGTCCAGGGTGTACCCCGCCTCTCGCCTGAAGACAGCTGGGATAGGCTCCAGCACCCGCGACCCTCCTGAGGATAAGCGGTGGAAAATGAATGAATGAATGAATGAATGAATGAACCGCAATCACTAACCATGAAGCGATGTCGTTCATTTGACACTCATTAGAGTGTTTGTTGTCTCAGACGCTACCTACTCTAAATCACCTTCCAAACCTAAATAATGACATTTACCAAGTGCTTGCCTTTCACATAATTACAGTGAAGTGAGACATGACAGCAGGAAGCTCTAAAGGCTGATGGAAGCTCATCGGGGAGTCCGGCTATTTTCTACCTGATCAACAGTCTGCTTTCCCTCAGGTCCTTCAAACCACAACCTGAGAATGCTGACGGTGTTACTGCTAATTAACTCAGCCAAGATGATGAGGTTTCTGCCACACTTGTCGTCAAAACCACTCAGGTGTGCTTGCTTGCGTGCTTTGTCTGGCTCGACTCCAGTTTGGATGATGGAGGATGTTACGGGAATATCCAACAAGTGGCATGACTAAAGGAGTGGGTGGGATGTTGTCCGGATTGGTGCTTTCTTTTTTCACATGAAAATGACTCAGTCGTAGATTCTCCCCATCACTGACTCAAACTGCAAAAAAGGTTTTTATACACAAGCTTCGACAGGAACATAAAAGTACCAAGATGGAACCAGTGATCCGATGCCCTGTCGGATTGCCTTGTTATGCCTACGCTTGCTTTTGACGCTTTTCCATCGGCATAATACTACAAACTATTATCTCGAGTACCTGCTGCTTGTTCATTAGTTAAGCAGATTTGCCATTGTCATTTCAATGGAACAGTTGACGATACAGGGGGTACAATTTACAAAAAAACATACTTGTGTTATCTTACATACATACACTAGTTTGAGGCCCCCGCCTTGATATGAAAGTTTAATGCAAGTTTGATATGGATGCTGTATGGTATCATGTACCCAGAAAAAATTATTACGTTTGATTAATGTTCATGTTCAAGGTTAAATAACTGTTAATAGTAATCCTCCCTATCCGTGTGGAAGTGGTAAGTTTTTGGCTATTTAAGTTTAAAGGAAATAACTTGGAGGCTACCGTTTAGGTCGCTAGCTCTCTAGTTTGCGAGTTAGCATGTGTCTCAAGACACATTTTTGTTTTATTATTATTATTATATTTATTTATTACTGATCTTTATTCTTGATTTGTTTATTTATTTTTCATCTTATTTTGTGCAGAAAAATAAAAATTAAGATATTTGAGAACAGTGGAATGTTTTATCCGAGCTTTTATTGTAGAAAATCGGAACCAAATCAGAAAGTTTGTATATTTTTCTGTTTTTAATAAATCCGTTTTTTTTTTTTTTTTGAAAACCTGATGCGGCCCAGCCTTGCCCAGACCCTAGCTCCAGTGGCCCCCAGGTAAATTGCGTTTAAGACCCCTGCTCTAGATGCTACAGTATTATACTCTGCAGCCTCCACGTCTTGCTGCCCTCAGTCTCCTCTTGGATACTATTTGAAATTAATTTTTTTAGCTATGGTCAAACTCTTTTTTTCACAGCTTATTATAGAATCAAGGAGAATCTGCTGAGATGTTCTCCGTCAAGATGATTGCCTTTGTAATGACATAAGAATCTATGCCTTGACCACAAAAGCAGGGAGACAGACAAGGTAATTACTAAGGAGCGTTTTTTTCTCCTACCTTTTTCAATGAGGATAAGACAATGGAGAGACACCATCAATAAAGACAAATTTCCCCCAACCCTTTCACTACAAACTCTGTAATGAAGACCTTTGCTATTGGCTTAGATGGATGAGAGCAGCTCTCCGAGAGCGAATGAGCGGGAAGGTAGATGTTTGTTTAAGGCTAGCTGCGGCTTGATATATTGGAATGGGAGTGGGCCCGTTGGATAGAGAGGCGCATTAGGACCTGGGTGATTAAGGAAGAGAGTTGATGGAAAACACAACGCTATTGACAAGGCTTTGTAGTCCACTATAGCCTACCCAAAGCTCATGCTGATACCCCGTCTGGTACCGTGACACAGCTTAACAGACATTAGTTGTTCTTTTTCAAGTTTCCCTAACATTGAAGAACTCATTGTATCAAACAGATTACATTTCTTTATATTTATTAGGCACTGACGGAAATCATACTCTCTTGAAAAAATATCTTTTGGTCTCTTGTCACGGTCCAAAAACATGTATTGTACCAGTGAACTTTTATTTAATAACATAAGCAACTTTTCATGGTACTGTCTGGCTACATTAAAACTATTACAGGGCTCGACAATAACGATGTACCGATGGCCCGGGGCAAGTTAAAACAAAATTGGGGTAAGTAAATCCAATCAGTGATATTCCTGTGGGGCAAGTGCACTTTGGCATGCCATACTGCCAAGAGTTTTTTTAAAAGCGGTTCTTGTTGGGTGTTGGTAAAACACGGACTGAGTAATTCCGGTGGTAATTTGCAAACCAATCCTTGCATTTTTTTTTTTACATAGATCTGTCCATATCTTTTTTTCTACATTTACTTAATACCAAGGTACAGTAAAGTCTCGTTATATCGATATTGTCGGGAGTCGGAAAAAATATCGATATAACCGGACTGTCGATATATCCGATCCTGCGCCGAACTGCATTAAAAGTGGGCAATAATGCACTCGACATTGTTCTATAGTATAGAACAATGTCGAGCAGCTTAAATCAATCTTTGCTTAAGGATTTCAATACCAAAAAATAACACGGCGAACGGCTGCTTCCAGTCAACTTTATTTTTCACACTTCCACCACCAGAGCACAGCACACACACCGATTCCCGCACTTCCTGGTTCACAGGTCATGCTCAACCGCCCCACATAGCTGGCCAAACACATGCCTGCAACAGAAGAACCAACTGCGTTTGTGGTTTCTCTCGTGCGTATAGAATCTATACATTTCTCTCGTGTGTATAGAATCTATACACACGAGAAAAACCACGAACGCCAGCATGTACATATGAAAAACAGTGATTATTGCAAGCGATAAAAAGATATCTGAATACAACACAATTAAATACATGTATTTGTACGCTTGTGTCTTCGTTGGAATAGGTGTGTATGCTATGTCAGTTGGTTCTTCTGTTGCAGGCATGTGTTTGGCCAGCTATGTGGGGCGGGTTGAGCATGACCTGTGAACCAGGAAGTGCGGGAATCGGTGTGTGTGCTGCGCTCTGGTGGTGGAAGTGTGAAAAATAAAGTTGACTGGAAGCAGCCGTTCGCCGTGTTCTTTTTTGGTATTGAAATCCTTAAGCAAAGATTGATTTAAGCTGCTTTTGTATCGATATAAGCAGACCAAATTGGCTGATGGGAGATGAAAAGGGCATCGTAGTAACCGGATTATCATAATAACCGGGTATCGTACTAACGGAACTAATTATATCATAAAAGACTAGAAATTTGCCGGGAAATGAAAATAGTATCGTAATAAGCAGTACTTCGATATAACCGATATCGATATAACAAGACTTTACTGTAATTCCTTTTTGTCGTAAGTCTAGACAAGCCTAAGCAGTTCTGTTTGTGGGTATGTTTACAGCGCCACATACAGGTGTCCTTGTGTATTACATTGTTTTCACCCAGTCGTTCATTCATGTTTTATAATCCAACACATTGTGGATGCAATTTTTTTTTCAACCCACCAAAACGATACCAAGAATGTTTCCGTGTGGACAAGGAAGAATTTAACTTTGCAGCCGAACCCTAAATATTGCGATTTCTCTCTGATTACGGTTTATTTGGAACCCCGGTGTACACCAAACAATCGAGACAACTTGAGCAGGTGAGTGTCAGTCCTCCTGCAAGTGATATTCAGCTCAAGTGCGAACCCCAGCCAAAGACAAGCATTAACCTGAGTGCACACGTTTACTCATATTCTACTATCCCGTTTGTCCAACACACCCTTAGAAAAGTATTAAGCATCTTGGTTTACACTTTCCTCCTTTTTTATCATAATCCTCGCACAGACCTTCAAATTCACCTGGTTCAGTTGTTGCTTTGTGGAACATAGAACCAGCGCTCCACACTTGAAAGCCTCTCCTTTCCTCAGATGTGACATCATCTCGCTCCTGTCTCCAGCTCTCGCCCTCCTTTCCCGCACTTCCCTTCCTCTTCCCGTGTCTCTTTCATCAGTCGGGCCCATCTTTTGACACTTCAGAAGGTGTTCCTCACACGCGTGTCACCTCGCCCCCTCCCCTCCTTCCCCTCTCCACCACCACCACCACCACTCCCACCACCACCGCTTTCTTACTCGCTCTCGATCAAGAGCTCGCGTCTCTGTCTGAAACTTATGTACTTTGTAGAGTTAACACTTAGCCGTTTGCGTCACCTTGAAGTCGGTAAGTGGTACTGAGCGGAGAGGCTGTGTTTAAAGAGAGAGGAGCGCTGAGAGATTCTGTTCGGGGAGACATCAAGCTAAAGCGAGGGGAGGGGGAAAACGGTTTGTTCACCTTCCTGTACCGGTGCTTTTTTCTACGACTTTGAATGACAGACTGTGAAAAAGCTAGAGACTGGCTGGAGAGTCTGTTTGTCCTTGGTGGTTTCAAAAAATCTTTTTATTTGACAGAGTAAAATATGATGCTTATCAGATATAAACGATGGAGGAGTGACCGCATTCCAATCATCTCAAAACTCCATTATGCTGCAATTTTGGTGTTCATCAAAGTTGCCCCATGACCCCACCCACCAAGAATGAATATAAAACCTGGGGATGCTTGCATGCACGCGTCCATACCCTGACTGTGCGTGGAGGAGTTTAGCACTCGGAGCTGTGTTGACACCCACATGCATGCTCGCTCACTAGCAACTTGGCTCAGGCTCAGAGCCGATGCATTACCTACAGATTGCCGGAGGTGGTCTCTGACACTGTAAAATATATTCACCTTTTAGATGTATACTCTGACTGTCCGTGGGGCAAATGGAGGCTGTCTTTGCTGGTGTGTTATACTCCCAAAGGTTTTGGGAGCTTTACTGTGTTTTCAGGTTAAGATGGTTCATTCTTCTGCTGATCATAGTTCATCTATTTCCTACATGATCCATCTTCATGTTATCAGATTAGACCTATTAGAAAGGTTTAGACCAGGGGTCTCAAACACGCGGGACACTAGTTTGAGACCCCTGCCTTGATATGAAAGTTTAATTTTGATATGGATGCTGTATGGTATCATGTACCCAGAAAAAATTATTACGTTTGATTCATGTTCATGTTAAAGGTTAAATAACTGTTAATAGTTATCCTCCCTATCTGTGTGGAAGTGGTACGTTTTTGGCTATTTGAGTTTAAAGGAGATAACTTGAAGGCTACCGTTTAGGTCGCTAGCTCTCTAGTTTGCGAGTTAGCATGTGTCTCAAGACCCTGCAGTTGCGCAATTTGTTGTAAATAAAAATAGCATAAATGTGACTATAGTCGTGTTTTGTCATGTCTACAGGGCTCTAATAATGCTTTGTTCATTTTAATCTGAACAAAAATAATTTGTCTACCCACCAACTTTATGTGGTTTTTTAAGTTTTTATTATTTGCCGTTTTATTATTATTATTGTTATATTTATTTATTTATTACTGATTGATTGATTTTCTTTATTCTTATTTGTTTATTTATTTTTCATCTTATTTTGTGTAGAAAAATAAAAAGTAAGATATTTGATACTTAGTCTCCGACCTGATGGAAGCCACTCAAACATGGGGTGTAGTGCGTGGGAGGGGTCCTGTAGGATCCTATGTGCAGTCCGGGTTATAAAAACAGACAGGCAGATGGATCGGCATGGGGAAATTCTTTTTTCTGTGCATAAAAGACAAAACAAAACAAAACATAGAAACACATGTAAATATACTGTTCTGCAGGGTTCCACTGTATTATCCTCCCCTTATGTAAAAGCATGGCTCCCATCGAGACCTAATCCCCAACACGGGTAGAGAAGGTCATGCATTTTAGCCTTGTTTTTTCTCTCCCTACATATAAATCTTAAGAAAGCTGAAGCAATCCAGTTCATGCCATCAGTGTGCACACAGACAAAACAGGATTTCAGCTTGCTGGAGTTCCAAAGCAGCGATAGAGAGGTGGTAAAAATAATGCGCTAACTTGAAATACTTCCCATTCTAAGCAGCTTTTTTTAGCCAGTGAATTTGTTAATCCTCTGAGTATACACTAACATGAAATGAGAATTTTTAATATGCCGGTCAGCCACACTGCCGTCATGTAGAGTTAGTTTCCTATCTGTAATCAAGAGCAGATTCTTTCATGTTAAGCGTGTGGCTTAATATTTTTTTTAGCCTTTCCTATAAATTCCCTGTCTTGCCGTAAAATAATCTCTGCCTGCATTAAGAGTGGAGCCACTCTTTTTCTCATCATCACAATCATCTAAAGCGGCGTTTCCACACATTAGGCCGTTGGTACTCGTGATGGACTCGGGTACCATTCCCCCGCTCGGTTCTGACCGCCACTGGCCTGCAGTCACTTTTACATCACTTTTACACGGCAGTGTCATTTTAGTGTTTAGAGTCCTTCTGATGATTTTTTTTATTGTGGACGCTGGTGGCTGTCATAATGAGAGTAGTGATGAGAGTAGTGATTAATTAAATGGCATGTTGTGGGGAAGGTCAGAAAAATAGGTCCCCTTTAAATAGCTTATTTTCTCTTATTATGTCCACTATATTGGGTTAATACGAGTTCAAATCCGACTATCCGGGTGTTATTTCATGTTATTTCCAGGGTTGTAATATTTTAAAAATGTCGCAAATAGGTTTTTTGTGCTCTATATACGACGATATTTAATTCATAACTTTGCCGAAATTCACTTATCACACTTGAGTCTGGAAATGAGGGATTGCTACAGTATTTTGATCATTCATTCATTCATTTTCCACCGCTGGAGCCTATCCCAGCTGTACACCCTGGACTGGTGGCCAGCCAATCACAGGGCACATATAGACAAACAACCATTCACACTCACATTCATACCTATGGCTAATTAACCTAGCATGTTTTTGGAATGTGGGAGGAAACCGGAGTACCTGGAGAAAACCCACGCATGCACGGGGAGAACATGCAAACACCACACAGAGGGTGGAATTGAACCGTGGTCTCCGAGCTGTGAGGTCTGCGTGCTAACCACTCGACCACCGTGCAGCCCCTACAGTATTTTGTAATATGACAATTTTCTATTCTAGAGGAGGCATACTTGAAACGTTTTGGAATTCTAAGGCATCTCTGAGTGAACTTTGAGTATCATTTGAATATCTCATTGCCTGGCTGAGTGTCCTGCCTCATTGGTCATCAAAATATAGTGACCTTAATAACAAAAAAGGTACTACAAAAAAGTCTTTACTGTGGTGATGATGTCATTTATCAAACTCGTCCAATTTCACTGTTGCTAAAATTTGAGTGGAAACGACTGAAAAAGTTTGCCAAAAAGTGCAAAAAGAAATCAGAACATGAGAATGACCCGAATAAGACCTATTTTGTTGTGTACTTCGTCAGTGAAGTTTTGTTCCTCAGAAAAGGAGGAATTACACCTCATGATATTTTCATTCTGCAAAGAGTTCTCCAATGCCATTTCACTCATAAGATTAATAAACGCTTTCTTGAACGATTATTATTTGGCATCAAGCCTGACAGGGCCTTGCAGAATCTCTTATATTAGAAAGCATTCATCTCATTTCTGGGATGCCGAAGGAATATCAATGGCAGTGTAGAGATACTGGCGTAGCATTTCAAATAAAGTGGCGCTTAATGCTGAAAATTATCATAGTGGTACCATTGGACATTTTTCAAGTTTAGCCTTTTCCCTATCGACCGGGTTTGGGGGAGGTAAGAAAAGAATTAATTCAAGCTACAGATCCATTTTTACAAGATAAACCGTTTGACTCTGCTTGCCTCGGATATGATGGATGTAAAGAGTATGTTGTCAGAATATTACAGATGGCAAAAAGTTTTGTTCTCCAAACTTGGCAGATTTTTTTAAATACTTTTTATTCGGGTGCTCAGCTACATTTGATTGTATTATGTAAATGAATTCAATGGGCTCTTTTCATTTAATGGACTCCTTCGCCAATGAGATCAAAAGTAGTTGAAGTAATGGCCTTGTTACAATGAACTTCTTTTGCATGGCATCATTTTTTTTTACATGACACAGGAGGAGAGTGCTCTTGTCACAAACTGTCACATTCTTGATCTTGCCCCGTTGGTTGAAGTCATTATTAAATTAAAGCCTTCGTGAAACACTCTCTCAAGCTGTCATTGGTTGCTGATGAGTTACATAGCTCGTGGACCAACCTTTTGAGTGGCCTTAATCGCTTTTTGATGGGTTTGTTTATTGTTTTCATTTTACCCTTCAACACAATACATTTGCATTTGGTCGCTTAGTTACATCATACCCGACTTTCTACCTGACATTGAAGGCATCTGCAGCATCGGATATTGTCAGCTTTCATTCATTACTTCATCCTTGCTTTTTTGGGAGCTAATTGTCTTTCATCAAATTGAATTAGATTCATTAGATCATATCGAACTAAGTTTCCAGGACTAAGTTTTGGACTGGTGGCCAGCCAATCACAGGGCACATATAGACAAACAACCATTCACACTCACATTCATACCTATGGACAATTTGGCAGACTATATATTTTACACGTAACAGTCCACCTGGTATTATTGTATCTGTAAAATTGTCATGCAATCTGCTATTATTATTTATTATTTTATATTTATATTTAAATATTTTAAAAATAATAAAATATTATAATAATTACAATAAAATTACAATATATTATTATATTATTATTATGTAAAATATGCAAATATAACAATAATATTATATATAATTAATATAATAATTAGCATTAATATAATAATTATAATAATCATAATAGTTCTAATAATGATTATAATAATCTAATAATCTAATAATAATAATAATAATAATAATAATAATAATAATAATAATAATAATAATTATTATTATTATTATTATTATTATGTGCTTGTGTCCCTTTTTTCAGGAGCACTTTGTAAACAACAGACCATGTCAAAAAACGAAATTGATAAAACCATCAAAAGGTTGGCTCAGGCCATGATGCCAGGTTGTATGTTGAGTTTAAATGAAATACTTTGGAAAGATTGGGTGGGCCGTATTCCAACACTTGGCGGGCCGGATGTGGCCCCCGGGCCATAGTTTGCCCACCCCTGTGCTAGCCCCTTTTCTCACTTCATACCACCTCTTGTTAATCAACAGTTATCTGTTTTTCTTCTTCTGATATAAATCTTGGTTGGTGGTTATTTGTGAAAGAAATCGTTTTGGGTCTGTTTTGCTTTATGAGGCATACAGTTAAGTGGTTTTCAAGGTCTGACCCATCAGAGCGTCATACGTTGTTGAAAGGCATTTAGCTCAATTTGGAAGTGTCCCATAATTAAAACCAACAAGTGTGGTGGCTGAATTTGACATTAAGATGAACTGATAATTTAATAGGAATAAAAAAAAAATCATCAGACCGACTAACATTATTGCAGCAGATTCCTAAAAACAACCCAGGACCCTTGTTGTCATTTAGAGGATCTTTGACTTTGTTGATGGCGTCATGTTGAGTTTTTGTATATGAGTTATGTATCTCTCTTCCTGCCTGATGGATTGAAATCATATGAAAGGCTTCATCAAAGCTGAGGACGGAGCGGCACATCTGATGGTGCCTTTAAAGCGATTTACTTCAAGAGCGGTGATTTAGCACAATCTAATGACTGAATTGACGCTTAATCTCAGTCATGAAAGACCGTCACGTTACAGAAAGCACTTTACCTTAATTGTGGGAATGAAAAGGGCTTGATTGATTCATGTGAATTTACCTTTAAAGTAGATTAGTACACACTGTGTTTTTTTAGTTGGGAGTTGCAACCTGTACATCTTTCAGGGGCCACAAACATTACCTTGTGGTCCACCTACACATGCATTTCTTTTTCCTTTAAAGGGTCCATATTATACAATCAAAATATAAAAATATACTATTATCTCAGGGGTCCAACAAAGGTTTATTTGAGGTGTGTTGTCCAAACTAGTATGTGTGTGAATGAGAGAGACCCTAGTGGAAGAGTGAGGTTACAGGGAGAAGAGATACAGAAGGTGGAGAATTTTAAGTACCTGGGGTCAACACTTCAGAACAATGGAGATTGTGAAAAGGAGCTGAAGATGCATGTGCAGGCAGGATGGAACGGGTGGAGAAAAGTGTCAGGCGTGATGTGTGATAGAAGAGTTTCAGCTAAAATGAAAGGAAAGGGATACAAAACTGCGGTGAGACCAGCACAACTGGAGGTAGCAGAGATGATGATGCTGAGGTTCTCATTGGGAGTGACCAGGATGGATAGGATCAGTAAGGAGTACATCCAGAGGGACATTACATGTTAGAGGCCTTGGAGAGAGAGGCCAGACTGACGGTTGGGAACTGGAGGTAGCAGAGATGAGGATGCTGAGGTTCTCATTGGGAGTGACCAGGATGGATAGGATCAGGAAGGAGTACATCCAGAGGGACATTACATGTTAGAGGCCTTGGAGAGAGAGGCCAGACTGACGGTTTGGAACTGGAGGTAGCAGAGATGAGGATGCTGAGGTTCTCATTGGGAGTGACCAGGATGGATAGGATCAGTAAGGAGTACATCCAGAGGGACATTACATGTTAGAGGCCTTGGAGAGAGAGGCCAGACTGACGGTTGGGAACTGGAGGTAGCAGAGATGAGGATGCTGAGGTTCTCATTGGGAGTGACCAGGATGGATAGGATCAGGAAGGAG
This sequence comes from Doryrhamphus excisus, assembly GCF_037039965.1. Classification (NCBI taxonomy): domain Eukaryota; kingdom Metazoa; phylum Chordata; class Actinopteri; order Syngnathiformes; family Syngnathidae; genus Doryrhamphus; species Doryrhamphus excisus. Next base: position 1,754,468 of record NC_136379.1, read on the forward strand.
TACATCCAGAGGGACATTACATGTTAGAGGCCTTGGAGAGAGAGGCCAGACTGACGGTTGGGAACTGGAGGTAGCAGAGATGAGGATGCTGAGGTTCTCATTGGGAGTGACCAGGATGGATAGGATCAGGAAGGAGTACATCCAGAGGGACATTACATGTTAGAGGCCTTGGAGAGAGAGGCCAGACTGACGGTTGGGAACTGGAGGTAGCAGAGATGAGGATGCTGAGGTTCTCATTGGGAGTGACCAGGATGGATAGGATCAGTAAGGAGTACATCCAGAGGGACATTACATGTTAGAGGCCTTGGAGAGAGAGGCCAGACTGACGGTTGGGAACTGGAGGTAGCAGAGATGAGGATGCTGAGGTTCTCATTGGGAGTGACCAGGATGGATAGGATCAGTAAGGAGTACATCCAGAGGGACATTACATGTTAGAGGCCTTGGAGATAAAGTCAGTTATCGGCCAGCCTGAGATGGTTGGGACATGTCCAGAGGAGAGATAGTGAATATATTGGTAGAAGGATGCTGCCAGGTAGGAGGCGTAGAGGAAGACCAAAGAGGAGGTTTATGGATGTAGTGAAGGAGGACATGAGGGTAGTTGATGCAGAAGACAGGGTTGTATGGAGGAGATTGATTTGCTGTGGCGACCCCTGAAGGGAAAAGCCCAAATAGAAAGAAGAAGACATTAACTCATGTACCACAAAGCATGCTGGGAAGCCGGAGACACTTCCAGTGACAGGGGTGCTGCCGGCTTGCAGTTACAATTGAATACTAGATGCAGACTCTACTATCTCTCGGGTATACTGACTTTGAGAGCCCTGGTCTACAACACTTTTGTAAGCAGTAGCTTTAACATTGAAAGGACAACCAACAGAGCCAACTCCAGATCGATTAAATCAAAGGAATAAAGTCTTCTCACCTTTTCTTCTATCTCCATATCAGTCTCACGAAGAATGTACGCTTCCAAGTTTCTCCGAGTTATTAATGTTTCAGCAGGTGAAAGTGAAATAATTGCAAAAGTGTTACGTTTGCTTGCCACCTCCTCTGAGGGGCATTTAAATACACAATAAGCTTTTAGATAGAAGCACAAATGGTGCTTGTTGGATTAGATTGCACCGGTGGCAGTGCACCGACGTACGATTCATTTGAGCTTGGAGGAACGCTTCAGGCAGGAGCTCTTGGTTTCTTCAAATTAAGCAAAGCATATTGGTACATAGGTTTATGGTAATCGCACACAATATGTCTCCAAGGCATTGCAGACAGATTTCAGCACTTGCGGGAGGGAATATTAAATATCTGTGATGTTTGTTATTAACTGGATTACTTTGTTGTGTGATAGTGGGGGTGTGGGAGGGGTGCTGAAGTTAAAGTTTCCCTGCTATCAACCTCACAGCGCGCTTAATGACGATATCAAAGAGCTCGGTGCTGAGCTCTGCACAGACATGTCAGAATTTTGACAAATCACCGAGGATACATTAAAAAAAATGTTTTCATCTGTTACTTTGTGATGTTTCTGCTTCATTAGATACACCGTAAGTGACAAATGTGGAGGTTAAAAACAAAAAAGTTGACTTTTCATGACGGTTGCAGTCAGTGACACATCCATAATGGCGCCCGCTCAAGTCACATGACAGTTCAGTGGTACATACATGTCAGGGTTTGAGGTGAACATATAAAGTAGATCAGTGCTTCCCAAATTGGGCTACGTCAATTACCATAGGGGGTATGTAAATAAAAATAACACAACAATTAGTGCCTAACTCAAAATTACGAGTGCGCATGAATGCCTCACAGTGTGAGGCGAGGAAGGAGACGGCGGCAAGTTGTTCCTTGCTCTGTGTTCATCTGTTCATCATATCAACAAATAATTAAGTGAATGACTTCAGGTTAAATGTCTGAAGGGGTACGTTACTTAAGAACCGCTGCTCTAAAGTATATCCACGTTTGTATTTATAGCATTGAGAGGAAATAATAAAACGGTTGTTGACATCTGAAAATAAATGTACATTTAATGTCTGTTTTTTTGCTTAAATTAATAGTAATGTAATGGTAATGATTTTATTTCATTTGAACATGCATCAGATTACAATTGAATGCATCACATAATCAGTTCCCAGTTCCACATGTCCAAAAGGAGTAGGAAGAAGCAAAGCTTATTAAATCTTACCCCTCCATCTGGTAGTTTTTTTTTTATGTTTTTTTTTTTTTAAATCACATACCGAAGTACGAGGTGATATTCTTTGTAGCACTTTGAGATTTATGTAATGTAAAGTGCAATGTAAATAAAATTTATTATTATTATTATTATTATTATTATTATTGTTATTATTATTGTTATTATTATTATTATTATTATTATTATTATTATTATTATTATTATTATTATTATTATCATTATCATTATTATTATTATTATTATTATTATTATTATTATTATTATTATCATGTGTCAATATAGTGATATATATAGCACATCATGACTGGTTCAAGACTCTTCATCCTTGTATTTAGCAAACATCAACTGCTTGTATTGTTTCTTGAATTGGCTCATCGTTGTGCATTGTTTGATTTCCTTACTCAATCCATTCCATAGTTTGATTCCACATACTGAAATGCTATGGCTAGCATAACGTAGTCCTAGCATAGAAGTGTTTCAAATGTACTTCTTCCCTGAGATCATATTTCTCCTCTCTTGTAGAGAAGTATTGGATGACATTTTTAGCTAATTGGTTATTTTTAGCCTTATGCATTATTTTAGCTGTTTGAAGATGAACTATATCAGCAAGTTGAAGTATTTTTGATTTTAGAAATAAGGAGTTAGTATGTTCTCTGTAGGCGCCATTATGAATTATCCTTACTGGCCTTACTGATTCTTAACCATTTTTATACATTTAAAGTTTATAAATGTATGTCTTTTCTCCTATTATGTGTACTATATTGGTTAATAAAAAGAGCAAAGGTGACTATAATAGTGTTATTCCATGTTTAGAGGGCTCTAAAAACTATATTTAAATGGTCTCAAATCGGTTTATATGGTCTAACTATGAAAATGTTCCATTCCTAAATAAGGAATCCTACTGCATGGAAATTCACTTAAACCCAAGACCAGGGTGAGGAACGCGGTCATCCAGGAGGGTTCCGAGTAGAGAGGAGCCAGTTGAGATGGCTTGGGCATCTTGTCCGGATGACTCCCAGAACACCTCCCTAGTGAGGTGTTTGGGCATGCTGACCCAGGAGGAGGTCCTGGGGCAGACCTGGAACACGCTGGGGGGATTATTTATCACAGCTGACCTGGGGACGCTTACTAGGTGTTCTCTCAGTGGAACTGGAAGAGGTGGCGGTAGACCGGGATGTCTGGGCATCCCTACTGAGACCTGGTTTGGCGTTGTTGTTGCTCTATTGTTTACTTAGCTATATTATGCTAAGCAGGACAGACACATGGCACCTTCATTACAATATGTTCCATTGCTCTTTTTTTTTTTTTGTTTTTTTTTTGCGGTTGCTCGTGCAGTTCTGAGGTGGCATCAAATAAACATATAATTAAAAAAAATCCTTGGGATGCATAAGATATCAAGCCGACGTTTGTTAATTTTAGGGCCTGGGTGTGGTCCTCTGGGTGCTCCAGGGGCCACTTGCAGCTGATGTAAGGAAGTTTAGAGTGACATGAAGTCTGGACTGTTTTTTTGTGGGGCTGGTTGAAGTGTTGGACCTCATTTGACTTTGTATTTAAATAAATTAACTTTCGGACGAATGCGTCGCACCCGACTTTGAACTGGTGACACCAGCTGACATGATGACCTTTACTCCGCCATTATAATTTCTGCTGTGGAGGAGTTGATTGCATGCAGCATAAGCAGCGCTTGAGATACCGTTTATATTCAGCCACCTTGTTATCAGCACGCTTCCTTTTTCTCTGTCATATGTTGTCCCTCTGCAAATAAATTACTTTTTCTCATTTTTCACTTTAAACATATGTTTGTTTTTTTCAGCACTTTCCTGTGTGCACATCACATTGCAACAACAGTAAAACTCCACAGAGCCGTGCATCTTTTTTCTTTACTAACCAAATGTGGCGAGTCCTAGCAAGGCGTTAAAATATTCACATTTTCTTCACTTTGCTTTTTGCTTTTTTTAATGATAAAAGCCTGCAGGCAACGTGAAAGCAGGTTGACGCTGACGAGCGCATCTGCTGGAAAGAGAGGAAAAAGACACACAAGCTCCAAACATATTTGACCAGTAACCTGACAAATTGCTGCCTGTTTTACTTGGTGTTTGTTTAATTTGGGAGGAAGCTTTGTGAGATTAAAGTCACTCTATTTTTACGTGCATCATCACAGGATTCTTCACTCGAAGACCCCACTGATACAGAAGGGAATAAATAACATCCTTAAGACTCATAGGTGACTTTTCCTCTCTATTTTGATTTAGAGCATGCAAGGGGTGCAATCGCTGCTGTTTTAATGTGGAAATGATGCAGTGTTTTATCAGCAAGCAAAGGTGCCGTTATAATCAGGCAGCTTCCTTCCTCCTACCTTGGGCGACGTAAAAATGAAGCCTTTAATTGATTTAATGGCTGTTGACTCCCACATGCTTGAACAGATGCAACATCAAGTATTCCAAGAAGTGAAGGAATTATAAAAAGAACAGGTAATTGCAGAAGAGGGCACATGTTGCCTTGATTAAGAAGGCTATGTTCACACTGCAGTTCAATTTGGATTTTTTTTGCTCATATGTGATTTTTTAACATTTTTTTCACAGCACAATTGCAACCCAGGCCTCATTTGTATGTAGCTATAAATCTGATATGTACGTGATGCGACTGCAGTACAGTAAACCTCGGATATATCGGACTTCGCTCACAACGGACAGATAAAAAAGAACCAATTTTTCTGTAATGCATTTCCAATAAAAATTCATTGCATACGTCGGATTTTTTATAACGGATTTCGCCTATTTCGGACAAAATCTCCAGTCCCGTTCCAATTTCCCTCGCATATATCGGATGGCCGCATGGTGTCTTTCTCCTGGCTCCAGATTTAGGACAAATATAAAAGTGAGTGACGTCAATAATACTAGCACAGCAGTGAATGAGATCTTAACCTCACTATTGGAAATAACGTAGGCCTGCCTAACGTAGGGCGTAACAGGGCCTAGCTTAATTAACAATTTGTTATGCTCAGAGTCCAATAAAGTTCAATTTAGGTACATTGGAAACATAGTCAAGGAAGTGCCTTTTTATAACGGATAAAATCCGATTTACGCATATACCGGATATAATCCGGATAACGGATTTCGCTTATATCGGACAAAACCAGTGGGAACAATTGAATCCGATATATCCGAAGTTTACTGTATAAACATATATCCAACCTTGCATAAAGGTACTCACCGATGTAGACAAAAGTTGTTTGGTAATGTGAATGACCGCATAAAAAATCATATTTAAACAAACCAAAAAAAATGTATTGTGTATCCTGCCCTGCAGTGTGAACGAACGCAGGCTAAGGGGACGGATATATGTGCATAAAAGCGCGATAGGGTTAGTGTTGATGTGAACAGCGGGGAGCCCGTGTTTCCAGGTTGAGATTTATTCACATTCAGACGATCATTATTGTTGACCTTGCCTTGCCAGGGAAAGCCAGAGTAAACCGAGGCCTAATAAATCAACTTTAACAAGGCCCGAAGTCCTGGCTGCTGGAACAGCCACGCAGCCCTGACACTCAGCCCTGCGGATTAATCCACACTTCCTCCTCTCCTCAATAGGGTACCTGCAGTCTGGCTGATTGTTTGTCCACTATGCAGACACACAGGGACATTTAATTGCTCCACTGAATGCATCCTCCCTGCTCGGGGTTTGTTGTCACCCTCAGGATTGTGTCGGCGTGATAGATAGAGCAGCCCGAGCTGGTTTTCTAGTGTCGACAATATACGCTGAGTTTGTAGACCCGGCCAGCACTTCATATAATCTCCATTTTATACTGCGGCTAACATGTATATGCATTCTTAAAAACGCCAAATAAACACACACACCTCATCCTAAGACTCGGACTCTTTGCACCAGGGGAATAAATTAGAGCTGCAAAAAGGCATTGATGTGTATGGATGCATCGACGAGGTGCTTACTATGTGGTGCATCAATGTGGGGAATAAACATTGGAAGCGTACTTGTTAAAAAGTACAGTAGAACGCAGTCCATTCCAAGATTCTGCTCAACATGGAATTGGTTTGATTTTAGAATGCAATTCACCATCATAAAAAAATAAAAATGTTTTTTTATGAAATATTCTTTCCTGCCCTACAAGTGTAAATACAGTAGAAGTGAACCAAGAACCTATCATTAAGAAATAATTGCGGTTTCTTGGTTGACTATGGTGTATTATTAGTAAAATTAATATTCAAGTAATTGTACATATTCACCCAGGGTTCAATTCCACCCTCGGCTATCTCTGTGTGGAGTTTGCATGTTCTCCCCGTGCATGCGTGGGTTTTCTCCGGGTACTCCGGTTTCCTCCCACATTCCAAAAACATGCTAGGTTAATTAGCCACTCCAAATTGTCCATAGGTATGAATGTGAGTGTGAATGGTTGTTTGTCTATATGTGCCCTGTGATTGGCTGGGTGGGAATAAATGAAACGTGATAAATGAGGGATGACAAGTAACAAACAAGTAGAAGTTAATTTGTTTCTTTTAACATTTTTCAGGAATGCAAGTATAAAAATATGTAATAAAAAGAACATGTAATCAAACTCACAATAAAAACTGATAAGAAGTTTAGGTTATGTTTACAGTCAGATATTTTCCCCTCTTTTGGGAACCTTTTGTGGTGGCATCCCAAAAAAGGTCTTGGTGGTTCAGCATCTGAAATTCCAAACTGTTTGACTTTCAGGTCATTTTTTTGGAGTAGATTTGATTGGACAAAAACATCCAAATAAAAAAGAAAACACAAAAGATATGTTTATTTTGGAGTTATGATGAAATGCATGACAACGGTTTGAATTGTGAAGTTTCGATTCACTTTGGAATTCCCAACTGTAGGACTTCAGGGCTTCGATTGCACAAACCAACACAAAGAGAAAACGCACACCACACGGAATATGTGAAAGTCCTGAAAATTATGTGTGACACTTTAATGTGCGACTTTCAAATTGCAACTCTAATTTCCACTCTCGGGGCAACAGGTGGAAGGTGGATTCTGTAAATTGAATAAAGCATATTAAATAAAAGCAAAAAGTATGTTACAGTATTGCATGATAAGGATGTACAGTACATTTGGCCACAAGTGTAACAGATGCAGCCACTTTCCAGGTGCTTCTTTTGAGTATTTGCATGCCAACTTGGCACATATGCGCACATCTGGGCACACTAGTGTCCACATGCCTTATTTATTTATTTTGACAGACAATTGTGTGTGTGTGTGTGTGTTTGTGTGTGTGTGGAGAAAGTAGAAGAGTTCTTCTTCCAGTGTCATATTTTTGGCCTGGTTGTGTTGTGTCCCAGGCTGCTGCACAGTTGGTGAATATCAATGCTGTGTGGCGTAGTGACAGGGACTGGAGCTGACATGTTGTCACACGGAGATGAAAAGCACTCTGAGATGATGTGGCAGGAGTGTTCCTCCTGTCCGCTGAGAGATGGCAAGCTGGCTCTGGCTGGTGTGTGTGTCTGTGTTCTTTTGTGCTTTCATGCCTGTATGAGTAGAAGATTGTATGCATGCATGTTGGTTATGTACTTGCACAGATTTTTCAGTAAGCCCTAATCTACCTCAGCTGAATGCATACCACATCATTTTTCATACACAGGCGTTTGATTGAATATGCATGGCTGGTGTTCCGTTGGTTCTGCTATCAAACATGTTGGACGTAGCTCTGGACAGAAGCAACACGGGCGTGTAACCGCATGATGATCGCACCGCTAACAGAAGAAGCGACTCCGAAAAATACAGCCTCTGGATATTGTCATTCATTCAGATCATTGTGTTTTTAGGGTACTGAATCGATTCCGACTGGACTGTTCAGGTTGTCTTAGAAGACGTTTGGCCTCTCATTCAAGCCGTCTTCATCAGTTCATGCTCAAAGATTCGGTAGGGTAAAGGCTCTTGCTCTTTGGCAAATATTTACACATTCTGGGCAGAGAAGACAGATGCTTTAAAAGAGGTCTGAGGGAAGACATCTATGTTTAGGTTGAGAAGCCTTCTCTGAACAGGGGGGGGCTGCGACTCCATCTTTCTGCATGCCACATACAATGCTGTCCTTTCATCCCTTCTTAAAAGATTCAGTCATTTAGTCTCTAACAAGTAAAGCATAGCCTTGTTGGTTTCAGGTGGCTCCATGCCCATCATTGCATCTAAATGCTAAATGGAATGCTAACAAAGTTGATACCAATCCGAATGACGGGGTCATTGACAGGCACAGAACCCACTCCATCCCTAACAACCATCATTTGACACCACTAAAGAGCGAAACCAATGCTGTCTGGAGATGCCTTCTCCTTTAGAGGGTAAATACAAGATCTCGGATCTTGCACCGAGTTCTCAGACGAGAGCTGTCTGTTTTAATCTGTAGTGTTTGTCTCACCTAGCATGAACTGATGAAACCTGCTTGGATGAGAGGCAAAATGTCTTCTAAAATAACCTGGACATAGAATTCAGTTTTTGCTATTAACTTGGGTCTTAACATGGGTGGGCCCCAGAACTGTACAATCGGTGAACTGTAGGCGATTGTCGTGAAAATAATTTTGGAATTCTTCCAAAATTGTCCAGTGTATTGTGACCCTACAGGTAGAATTATGAGTATCAACAAGATGAGATTTTGTCAAGCCTATGTTTTAAAATACTCGAAAATCTACTCCAGTGTTCATGCAGTAGAGCGGTTAACCTTGTGGCCTTAAAATACAGATGCAGTGACAGATGTTCTCGTGTGTATTTACTACTCCCTTTCTGTCTCTTGCTATTTTATCCCACAAGAACTCCATCACATCTGAGTAAACTTGGGTGACTTTGGAGCCTCGGCACCCCCCCGCAGAGAATTGACGCAGAAGGAAAAGGCAGTCAGTGTTCCTTGGCTTGTATCTGCAGACCCAGCAGGACTCCTGATTAGTATTTTGGGGCTTTGGTGTTGGCCCGTTTAAAAGATTGACTTAATGCGACGTGTCTGCGTCTCTGTGGACTTACATGGATGGATAAGAGGCAAAAGCTAACCTGGCTGCCACCTGGAGTCTGTCAATTGAATTATTGAGCAGAAGCTCCTCCAGACAGGGTGCACTGTGAGGGCCTGCTTCTCTGCCTTATAGCCACACAAACTGATAAATATCACATGCACATTTCCCTCAGGGATGACTACTTGCAAATAAGCCTGAAAGAGCAAAACAAGTCAGGGTAAAATAAAACCGAAATGCAATCATCTAATCCAGAGGTACACCATCACTGGGCCGTGGTTTAGTACTGGAAAAAAAACACATTTAAATGCAAAATTTTGTTTTAGCTTTTAGTGTAAATAATGACATCAAATTAAATGTCAGTGTAGCTGTAATAATAATAATAATAATAATAATAATAATAATAATAATAATAATAATAACAATAATAACAATAATAACAATAATAATAATAACAATAATAACAATAGTAATAATAGTAATAATAATAATAATAATAATAATAATAATAATAATAATAATAATAATAATGTTTTGTATTAATGTTAAAAGTAACGTTTAGTACTGCAAAAAACACATTTAAATGCAAAATAATAGCTTTTAGTGTAAATAATTACATTAAATTAAATGTCAGTGTAGCTGTAATAATAATAATAATAATAATAATAATAATAACAATAGTAATAATAGTAATAATAATAATAATTATAATAATTATAATAATAGTAATAATAATAATAATAATGTTTTGTATTAATGTTAAAAGTAACGTTTAGTACTGCAAAAAACACATTTAAATGCAAAATAATAGCTTTTAGTGTAAATAATTACATTAAATTAAATGTCAGTGTAGCTGTAATAATAATAATAATAATAATAATAATAATAATAATAATAATAATAATAATAATAATAATAATAATAATAATAATAATAATAATAATAATAATAATAATAATAATAATAACAATAACAATAGTAATAATAGTAATAATAATAATAATTATAATAATTATAATAATAGTAATAATAATAATAATAATGTTTTGTATTAATGTTAAAAGTAACGTTTAGTACTGCAAAAAACACATTTAAATGCAAAATAATAGCTTTTAGTGTAAATAATTACATTAAATTAAATGTCAGTGTAGCTGTAATAATAATAATGAAAATAACAACAACAACAACAATAATAATAAAAATAATAATGGGCTGCACAGTCGAGTGGTTAGCGTGCTCCAGCATCCCCCGTGACCCTTGTGTGGAAAAAGCAGTAGAAAATGAATAATAATAATAATAATAATAATAATAATGCTTTGTATTAATGTTAAAAGTAACGATATAGAACTTTCCAAAATTGCATTGAAGACATTCAATTACTCGTATAAGACGTCAGCGGTCTGTGGACTCCAAAAGGTTTGGGACCGCTGACGTCATCCTATCATATCCATCCATATGATCTTGAGGCCGTCAAATACTTGGGAAAGTATTTGTTTGTAGGATTTTATATTAGGTGTGACCTTGAGGATTGCTGAGACAAGAGTAAGTCTCTTTATTAAATTTGGACAGAAAAGTTGACGAAGTTGCCGGATGCAACTTTTCTTTGTTGATGTTCAGTGTACTTATATAAGTCTGTTTGTGTGTGTGGAGACGCTGCTATTATTGCCTCCAAGTATGTGTGTGTGTGTGTGTGTGTATGGACGTCGTCCTCCTGTCAGACGCGTGTATGCGAATGTGTAACTCCATCAATCAGGAAGTAGCTGGCCGTCATCTTTGTCCTAATTGCAACTCTAACCCTGCGTGTCTGCTTTCGATGCCTAGAATTTTTATTTCCACAGAGGAGCCCCTCTTTTTTCATACAATAGTCTCATTGAAGTACTCATCTCCAGATGTTCTCTCCATAGATAAATCTACTATTCAGATCTCTATAATTGATTGTAATATGCAGAATTCATGCCTGGGGTTTCTAAAGAGAATTACTTTCCTTTTGAAATTCAAAACAAGAAAGCATCACACTGCATTTCCCTTTTTTCACCCGGCTGCCTAGCTCTGGCATTCAAGTACACGGCAGTGGTGCCTATTTGCATATTCTCCAACCGATTCCCGGCAAAACAACTCGGGTATCGTTACGGACATAATTAGGGAAGATGATCAAACAGGCTTTTTTTTGCCATGACGCTCGCCCACTCGCTCACTCACTCCCATCCCGCGCCCTCATGCCATTTGAAGCAGAGGCAGACGTTGCCTCTGCCGCTGCCGAATTGCCATTTGGAGATGGAATTTGGAGTGGCTGCTCAATTTAATGCACAACGGCGATGAATTATGGGGTGGCTCGGGGAGCGTCTGTTGACAAGTTCAGAAACAGAGAGAAGGAGTCACAGAGACGGACCGCCAAGACATGGAGAGAATATGACAAACACGATTCTGGCAGTGGGCCTTGAATTATAGATCACAACGGGTCTGACTGAATGGGTTGTGACCAATGTTACACCAGTTTAATCATGCGTTCTATTTTTATTATAATATGAATAACAGCAGGTGGGGCGTGCAGCGCTTGTTGCCACCCCCTCCCATGTATGAAACTTGCATTGCCTGTGCATGCTGCTAATACATGAAATACCACATTTCCCCAAATAATTAATCGCTGGGTGCCTTTTTCACTCCAAAGACACCTCCTTTCCCCACTTTTCCACTAGGGGGCTTCCATTAGCATTTCATTATGACTGATACAAATATGTATGTAAAGCAAAGGGCTACAGTGGAGTTCAAAGGGAAACTGCACTTTTTAAAAAAAAAAAAATTGCCCATCATTCACAATCCTTATGTGAACCATAAACACATATTTTTTACTTTTCTTTGCATTATAACACAAGAAAAAAAGTAAATTTCAGCTAGCTTACAATGCTGTCATTGGGACACATGATGAAAAAATAAATTAAGATTTAAAACACTACAGAAACTTATTCTCTCAGCACATTGATACACATACTTATGCTAGTTCTGGCAACAACAACAACGGCGGCGACACTTACGACGTCCACTCTCATTGGGATGGCTGTGTCTTCCAGCACGTGACGTGTTTTCCAGTCCTCAGGTAAAAAATGCTGCATATTAACTTGTTTTCTTGTGTTATAATGCACAGAAAATGGAAATAAACATGTGTAAATGTTTCACACAAGGATTTTAAATAATGGGCAAAATAAAAAAAAACGTGCAGTTCCCCTTTAAACTCCACTGTAAACTGTTAATTTACAAAATAATGCATATCGGCTTTTGTAAACACAGACTTATTTTATTTTCAGTAGTTGTCGCATCATATCTTTCCTATTCTGTCTTCATAAGACTTGTTTTTTCTTTGTGAGAGGCTGCCGACCTGAGAGATAATGTTGAAATGAAATGGATGTTGTGATATTGTGTTCCACGCCGGGCTGGGCTAATAATGGGGTCTTTGACAGCATTCACGTTTGAGTCCCATTTCTGGCTATTTAAAATAAGACTTGAGCTAATTTAATTGAAGGCAACAGATAATAGTTGACTTTTTATTTTCTAGATTTGCTGAAATGGCAGCAGAAATCTTTTGGCTTTGAGAAGTCAGCAGTTACAAAAAAGCAACACACCGCCTTTTAATGTCTCTATTTTTTTGCACGTCAGTGGAAAATAAAACGCAAACTCTCCCACCGGCTATGCAGCCCATGTGTGACTGTTTCATTAGCTTTTAAGGATGAGCAGTGCTAGCAAATTAATGAGTGCTTCTTTTTGTAGTGCTTTTCTACTCCCTACCAAAAAAATGTATATACAATGTATCATTTAAGTAATTGCTGTAGAAAGCCAGAAGTGGTTTAAATAGATGATGCTTTGGAAATTATTAATATTATTAACGGTG